>NC_058403.1:6792653-6933005 GCF_002201575.2 Neomonachus schauinslandi | reverse complement strand
GAAAGAAAGAAAGAAAGAAAAAGAAAGAAAGGAGGGAGGGAGGGAGGGAGAAAGAAAGAAGGGAGGGAGGGAGAAAGGAATGAGGAAAGAGAAAGCTGCAGAGCTACATTTTCTCTTCAGGCCAGCAGATCAAAACTTTCACATGAGGAATACTTTTACAGGCAGCCACAGGAAACTCGGGGTCTGGCAGTGAAAAAGGGGTAATTTTGCCTTGCACACATGTATCAGTTCCACTTTTTCCAGGTGGGAGGAAGTAGGGAGCATCATAAATACTTCTTATGACCCTCACCACTCCTTGACGAGGGTCACCTCCGCAAGGGCCCTCACCCAGGAGATGGTGTTCATTTAAAACCCAAACCACAAATCAGAGCCTTTTATAGATGCCGAGGAGCAGCCCTCCGAGCGAGCAACCAGCTAGTTCGGTATTCCCCAGCCAGGCATAAGCTTGGCACCTCAGAGAAACAGACAGAGGACTGGAGCACTGTGAGCCAGGGCAGAGTAATTTCATCCTGCGTCTGTAAGGTGGGCAAAAGCCAGATCACACTGAGGGCTTTGGACTTACCCCAGTATAGCAGGAAGCCACTGGGGCTCAAGAACATATAGAGACTCTATGATCTGACTCACATAAAGCAAAGGTTGGTCAACACACGAGACGGAAGCTGGGAGAACCCAGCTAAGATGCCATTGCACCACCCGGTAAGGGATGAGGGACGAGGAGCTCCTGGAGGAAGAATCGCCGGGCGGGGCTGCTACACTGGAGGTAGAAAGTAAAGGAAAGGAAACCAGACATGATTTGTGGTCTCTGGTCATTGTTTTGTTGTATGCCTGGCCTTAGTGACCGGGAAGATAGTGTTTGCACTTTCCAGAGTTGGGAGAGACTTGGAAAATTCTAGTAGAGGGAGGGCAGATCAGGATTTGTACTCAAAGTCGAAGGCACTTATAAACATGCATGTCAAGATTCCAGTTAGGAGAGGGTGATCAACAGGGAGGCAAGATTGTATGGATCATTGAAACGTAGGTGGTTTTTAAGCCACGTGCTGGGATCACATTTTTTAGCGGTGGGGGGAGAGGTGAGTTAGACGACAAAGAAGAGGTGATTGAAGCTGGGTCGTGAGCTTCTCTATCACTTAGAAGCTGAACAGAGAAAAGAAGAGCCAGCTATGACCTCGGGGCAGGGCAGGACTTGGCAGCAGCGCTGAGTGACCACTGGAGATTTGTGGTCGAAGATTTAGAGACAAGCCAGCACCGTTCTGCGTGTTTTCTCAGGCAACCTTCAGCAGCTCAAAGTGCAGTGACTATTATGTGGGCCAATCATCACAAAAACTTAATAGGTGTGTCTATTATTAGCCAGATTTTATAGCTGAATGTATGGAGGCACAGAGAAGTTAAGTAACTTGCCCAAAGTCCCAGCCCATGACCCAGGAAGAGATGGTTCTAAAGATGGAGGTGAGAACAGGAATCCATGAGCAATGTGTTTCTAAATCCACATTTCACATCCAGAAACACTATTAGGATGCTATCTCAAAAGGAAATAAAAAGGTACTCTGGGACAAGAGCAGCTCATAAAAAAGAAAACTTACAAAAAGACAAAATGTGGAATTTAAATTAAGAGCAATACTCAGAGGGGCGCCTGGGTGGCTCAGGCGTTAAGCGTCTGCCTTCGGCTCAGGTCATGATCCCAAGGTCCTGGGATCGAGCCCCGCATCGGGCTCCCTGCTCCACGGGAAGCCTGCTTCTCCCTCTCCCGCTCCCCTTGCTTGTGTTCCTGTTCTCACCGTCTCTCTCTCTGTAGAATAAATAAATAAAATCTTTAAAAAAAAAAAAAAAAAGAACAATACTCAGAAAAAAAAGAAAAAAAAAAGAACAATACTCAGGGTTATCAGGAAGGGTATGGTCCATATAAATAAAATGTGAAGCATCACTGTGTGTGAATCAAATGAGAAAAAAAAAAAAAACACGATACAAATGACGTTCACTGAATTTGCTTTTAGGAAACCATAATTCAGGTTTTAAATTTTGGAAGCTAAAATAAAATAGGGAGCGACTTAAAAAATGCAGGAATTTGCCGCCTAAATTAGGCATAAGGATGACAGAGCACCTCTGAGCAGGCAGGAGTCAGCATCCTGGGAACTCCCAAGCGAATGGACTTAACTTGGTAGTTATGATCATCGTAAGTTTGCTCAGATAAGCATGTGCAGATCTTGGCACCCTTACTTGTGATATTCTTGATCAAATATTTACAATTTGTGGTTTGAATATTAAAAACACCGCCTGAGGGCGCCTGGGTGGCTCAGTTGGTTAAGCGACTGCCTTCGGCTCAGGTCATGATCCTGGAGTCCCGGGATCGAGTCCCACATTGGGCTCCCTGCTCAGCAAGGAGTCTGCTTCTCCCTCTGACCCTCCCGACCCTCCCCCCTCTCATGTGCTCTCTCTCTCAGTCTCTCTCTCTCAAATAAATAAATAAATAAAATCTTTAAAAAAAAAAAAAAAAAAAAAAAACACTGCCTGAATGAAACTCTGATATCTCTAGGTAAAGGTAATAATTAGGCCTCAGGTCAGCAGTGTAAAAGGTGATAATTTGTGTTCCGTACAATAATTACAGATAGTACCATATGAAAACAGAGAGTTTTCTCTTACAGAAAAACTGCTTAAATCTATACCTAGAGTAGCATTAATAATGTTTCATATGTGGTCTCCTCCCAGTGAATAAGCTGAGAAAAAAAAAAAAAAAGGTTTGCCTTTAAGAAGAGGTATAAGCGTGGCCTGTTTCATATATAAATTTTGCTCAAACGTAGTTATTAAATTAAAATACCTAAAACAAGATTTGTCCTTTTCTAAAATGCAAGGGAAGATTTACTTCTGAAGTAATGGTCTTTACAAAATATGCATTTTTGGCTTCCTTTTTCTTATTATATCTATAAATCTACTAATAAAAGGTTTTGTCTTGATTTACTAACATTTGAAAAGATGGATTATATTGGTATGGGAAGAAGAGGATGTCATAAATTAAAAATCCATACATGAACTGTATTCTCTTACTTACAATATGACAAATGATTGTGTAAAGTTACAATCAATAAAAGCTACTTGAAAGTTATAAAACGGATTTGGCCATAACTACTCTACTAGTAATGTTAAAACACTCCAACTATTTTTAATTATCAGTTTATGGTGTGGATCAAGCATGTCAAAATATTTCATTGTAATCAAGCAATTATCTACATAGGGCTTCACATCTCAATGTGAACCTTTGATCAAATGTTTCCCAGGTATTTAACAAAGTTCAATAAAGGTCCTGTCTCATAAATCAATTCCAGACCAGACAAAAGGAATAAGCAAATTCTTGTTTATTTCAGTATTTTGTAAGCCAATTTCAAAGACAGCTGTTATTCTCAGGTGACTTTTCAGTAGAAACCTGAGCAATCTCGCTTTAACAATCTGTTTAGATACGATATGATGGAAATAAAACAACAAAAAAAGAAGGTATAAGCTCTATTAATCTATTTCTCTTGGACATAAAATATGTTTGGGGAAGAAATGAGTTGTTCCATATGAGCTAGGGTAGTTATTTCTTACGTGGGAGCAACTTTGGCTCTGCACAATGTTTTATCAAAGGAGGCTTTGTGCCCGGGTGAGAACGGTTTTCCATTCAAAATCATTTCATTAAATGCCATTGGATCACACGCTTCCAGGTTCCCTCCCTGAAATATGGCCTATATAAAGTTCTTTAAAAAACACACATAGGTGGGGGAGGGATGCTAAAAATAATATGGGTTAATGTTTATATTCTGCTTATGTTTTCTAAGTAGCTCTTGCCTGGGCCCTCAGTCTTTTTAAATAAATTATCCAATCACTGGTTGTCTGTCATGGATAACAATCCGTTATGTTGAACCTGAACCTTTTCATAGAATCAAAACATCAGTGTTATTGTTGATACATCTTCTATAACACCAAGTCTGTGTTTATAGCAAACATTCCAATGAGCATCTGTCACTGACATCTCCCCTCAAAAATACTCGGAAAAAAAAATTTCTAAGAAAACGCCTTCTCTTTTCTACTTCACCTGGAGAGTGGCGTTGGTTGTTATAATAATGACATACACCAATAATTCATCATATGCCAGGAATCACAGTAAATGCTTTATATACATTAATCATCTGAGTTCACTCTTGCCGGAATCTTATGGATTGTGCGCTATTCTTCCCACTTTACAGATGAATCAACTGAGGCTTAGACAGGCTAAGTCCTTTATCTAAGGTCAGAACATAGAGGCAGGGCCAGATTTGCAACAAAGCTCTCTCTGAGCAGGAAACGGGCGGTCATCCCCACCTACCCTTCTGAGCTTCCACCCTTGGTTTCTGTCCTGGGTCTGATCCTCACGCCATTCATTACTGTAATTCTCAATAAAATCCCAGCTACCCATGTGGAATACTCATCTATATCTAGCCCCAATTTGCTACTGGATTTCAATGTTATTTCATATGAAAACAATCAATAGCAGAAGAGGCCTGAGTCTGGTTTCAAAAACATAATTTGAAAGGAATTCACTCTGGAAGCCCCAAGACGCCCAGTGATCTCCGACCAGCACCCTGGAAAAGCTTCTCAGGTACCTTCACTCTTCTCTGGATGCCTCCATCCATCTAAAAATACACATCTGCCTCCTCCTGCCCATAAACAGAAACAGAGAGTTCCAGTATCCAAAGGCAAGGCTCCTCTTTTAAGAGGCACTTTGTTTTTGTAGGTGTTCAAGGATTTGGAATCAAAGCAGCAGAATTATTAAAATTAATCCAATTTTCTTTCATTTATTTTGTTAGTTCATACCGCTAAAAGATATATTTTGGAAGGCATCGTTCAACCCAACCATTTACAAATCAAAGCTTTCTCTGGAATCCCAGAGACCTAACCCAAGCTAGACAGCGACGCGCTACCCAGCTCCCGAGCCCTCCCCACTGGAAGGAATATGGAATGCGTTATTTGATTTGTGCTCACATTTAATTACAGTGTCAAAAATCTAATTTAAACGGCTTTAATCATCTGCCAAAAGTATGAGTCTTTCTGGCTTGAGTTTCTATAAACAAAGAATAAATTCAAATATATCACAAAGTGGCAGCACCTCGTTGACCCTGGACGAGAAAGGGCAACCATTGCTCTCTGGGAAGAAAGTCAATGTCTTCGTAGACATAACTCTTTGCCGGTCATTCCAAACGATGAGACAGAACAGGCATGAAGCTGAATGAGCTACCTGCACCCAAATCCCACAGCCTCAGCCACCCCAACCAGCAGCACCCAAACAGAGCTGCTGCTGACTTGCCCCCGCTCCATTTTGGAGCATTTTTCAAAATATCATTGCATGTCTAAAATGTAAGAAGCATGATGAGCACTGGGTGTTATACACAGCTGATAAATTGTGGAACACTACATCTGAGGCTAATGATGATATGTTGGCTAACTGAATAAAAAATAAATAGAAATAAAATAAAATATAAGAAGCCAAAGATCCCTGATAACAAAATGTTGTTATTAGAAACTCCAAATTACAGGAGAGGTGATAAGAGGCTACATACATTTTCTTCCATGAGAGGAACCATCTGGCTGAGGAAGCCCCCAAAAAGCAAGGAACTCCAGAGCCAAAAACAGTGTCCCTTATTTTGGAAATATTTAAAAGTCTTTAAGGAGAGATGTCAACCTCAGCACTTCGGGAAATAACTTCGGCCTCTTCTGTTTGAAATCCTTCCTAAAGAAAATACAGAACTGGTGCAAAGCACAAGAGCTCATGCTAATTCCAAACAATGAGACCAAAAGTCACAAATTAAGGACCATCATCGTAGAAGGTATGCATGCTGCTTTCCACATTAAGCCACAATCGGAAGGAGTAGAGGTTGAGGCAGAGTTAATAGCGCTTGTAATTATAGCAAAAGATCAGAATTTAATTTTAAAAACTAAAGGGGAAATTTATTTCATATATTCCAAGAAAATGAGTAAAGACGACCCAAGAGAACTCCCAAGAGCCATCTCTGCCGGTGTGATGTGGATGAAATCATGGGCAGTGAAGGTGACCCCACTCACATCTCCTTCCTCGCACCTGTCCCACCACCTGGCCTCGGCATTCACGCTCTCAGCTCCCTGCCCTCGTTCTCTGTGAAAGGCCACGTTCATGCTCACGGTGGTCCCTGCCTCGCAGACTGCCACCTTCCATGGCTGCCCAAGCTCTGACCCTCCTCTGATTCGGGTCTGTGCATCCAAATGCCTGCCGGACGGCTCAGCTGGAGGAACCCTAGCACTTCGACGAAACGTGATCCAAATGGAGAGCAGTGCTGTCCTCCGTGCTTTCCCTCCACACGCCCCACAGCCCTCAGTCCCCGAGCCAAGATAAAGGAGCCAGTCGTGAGCCATCTCGCAACCTCAACCCTTCCAAGTAATCCAGCTCCAAGATCCCGCTGACTTTGCTTCCTAACTGTTGCTACTTCACTGACTTCAGCCACAGCTTTTCACGGAGGATCAGAGGCATTAACTATATCCTTGGGAAAAGTGATGCCCACACACCTCCCACCTCCGACGGCTCACAGGAACTGGCAAAAAAAAGAGGAGAAAGCAAGCCTGAAGTCTCACGGCCTTCGCCAGTCCTTCCGGAGTTCACATCTTTGGTTGAGATATGGGTCTGTGGGTATGAAAAGGTAGGTAGACTAGAAGCCCGAGGAGCCAGCCACGGGGGTGAGCCAAATATCCAGCTCGTGTTTTCCTTAAGGCATGAAATCAACAGAGATATACTCAGACTCCATTTGTTGAACATAACACCATGTTGACTACTGTGGGGAACACAGTAAACTCTCGGGTGGGGGGTGTGAGCTCGAAGACACATGGATTGCAAGAGGAGTCTTGAAGAAGAGAAGGACTGAGAGGTTCACTGATGTGGCCTGGTACACACCCAGTGCACAGGAACACAAGGAAAGTGATGTTCTCTTCTCTGGCCTGTGGAAGTAGCATAATCCATGAATGGACCAAATTCCCTAGAAGTAGGAATCCTGAGCCAGAGGCGATTAAAAAAGAACTGCCACCACCTCTGCACCTCTCTCTGTCATTGAAGTCCATTTGTAAAATATTATGCTAGATAAATTAGCTTTATCTACCATAATGTGGATCACAATTCTGTCTGTGATGGCAAAAAATCTGGAGACTACCTCGAAGAGTCAAAGCAAGACTATAAGACTATATTGGGAGTTTATACAATGTCACCAGGGACCATGTCATGGCCGAAAAAGGTACTCATAATTATACTGACAAACAGATGGAGCAATTAATAAAATTCCAAGTGAACAACTTTTCATTTTAGTAATTTAAATCATTTTGTTTAATTTTTAAAATAAATTTGTTATTTCACATGTAAGGAATATAACTTGATTAAAATAAATCAACATATTAACTAAAAGACTGATACCGAAAAATATCAGTAGATATTACTTCTGTGTGATGGGGCCAAGGAGGGTTTAATTTCTCTTTTTACTAACTGTATTTACTAAAAGGTCTGCCATTATTAACTTTGTATTAGAAATGTTACTTTTTTAAAAAGTACAAGTATATTAATGTTATTAAGACATGGGAAGGCACAAAAGGCACAAAAATCAAGCAGCAAAAAAAAAAACCATATAAAGAATTGGAAAATTATGTGAAGTATTCTGACTGTGGCCATAGTAATCGAGAAAAATCCTCGTTCTGAGCATCTTATTAGACGATGACATGGAATTTTCACCGTCTGCCAGAATCCACCAGTTTATATAGTTAGAGAGTCCACTGATCTCCATCCTCATATCTGAGAGTCATTTTCCAGGAGAGACAGGGAGCAGCCCAGCGAGCAAAGTCCCGGGCAGGAACAGACACAGGGCCTGCCCCACCCTTGCCTGCGGGGAAATTCAAGGCCGCCATATTAAACTGAAGCTGTGGGAAGAAATTTCCACCTGGCCTGAGGACAAGAGTGTGGGGTCAGCCTGGAAGGCCAGCATTTGCTACACTGGGGGTTTGTTGGAAAAGAAATGCTCAGGCTCCCTCCTCAGGCCTCTGGAATCAGAACTTCTGAGACAGGCCAGGGAATCATGTTTAACTTGTCCTCCAGGTTGGAAACCCTTGTGAAAGGTAACTCCCTGCATGCTTGGTAAAAGGATAACACCCGGTGAACACTGAGGAATGACTGGCTAAATAATCCCCACATCATTCCTTAGAATGATGCAAGTTGGCAGCGGCGGACGATAAACAGGACTGTGGTCCCGGTGAACACTGAGGAATGACTGGCTAAATAATCCCCACATCATTCCGTAGAATATCAACTTCCCAGCCAGCAAGTTGGCAGCCGCGGACGATAAACAGGACTGTGGTCACAGTGAGTGTCTGAAGAGGGCACCCCGATTGTGGCTGACGGAAAAGGCACCCATGGCCTTTTCTGCCTCTGCTCCTTGTGAATGGGGTCCCAGCCCCACTTCTCTAGGAGGGACGCCAAGGAAAGGAGGAACTTACCAGAGAGCAGGATCTGTTAAAGACCAAGGGGCAACTGAATATGATGTGAATGGCTTGCCCAAAAAAGCTTTGAGGTCAAAGGCGACTCAACAGGTACCCTGATAAAACCTTAATGTGACCTCAATAACGTGTGATTTTACAGAATTTTCTTCAGCATGCCAAGGAATTGGGCACCACGTAGTCTCCTGATTATTAAGTGACTTCGCTCCCAGTAGGGTTGTGGATTAGTTTCCTGGGATGGCCCTAGAAGCCCAGACAGGTGGTCCAAACAACAGGAATGTCTCAGTTCTGAAGCCAGGAGTCTGAGCATGAGGTGAGCAGGGCTGGTTCCTCCGGAGGGCTGTGAGGGAGAATCTGCTCCATGTCCCTCTCCTGGCTTCAGGGGTTGCTGATAATTGTTGTTGTTCCTTGGCTTGTAGATGCATCACCTGATCTCCATCTTCACCTTCACGTGGCATTCTCCCCGTGTTATGCGTGGGTGCATACGTGCATGTGTCTGTCTGTCTGTCTGTCTCCCAATTTCCCCTTTTGATACAGACACTAGTTCTACTGGATTAGGGCCCACACTATTCCAGTATAACCTCATCTTAACTTAATTTCATATGCAGTGACCCTATTTCTAAACGAGGTCACGTTCTGATGCACTGAGGGGATTAGGCTCCAATGTGTGAATTTCATGGGGACATAATTCAACCAAAAACAGGTTGTTTGGTATTACATACTCTAGGAACCTGTAGCGAACTTATTCAAAAATGATTGTTTATTGAGTTTAGTATAATTCATTTGTGAATATCCTTCTTGGCAAGATTTAGCTAAAATATTCAGCTGCGCCAGGATATTAGCATTAACAATAGAATGGTCTTTGAATACCAAGTCTGCGTTCCAATTAAAATTCATAGCAAACTTTTCAGGTCTAAAGGAAATAAGGAAATCATTGTCAACCTTTTGACTTATTTCCTTTCAGGTATGTTTCCAAGTGAACGTTTGACAAATAGTGGTGTGTAAAATTTTTTTTGCCAAAAATAACGGGATTTTCTGGGTACATCATTTCAAAAATCTGCTTTTTTCGTTAATTATATTATGACTATCTTTCCACGTGGATACATAGAGCTTTACATTTTTATTTTAATGGCTGCCTAGGACTCCCTTGAATGGCTGGGTCAGGGATTATTGCTTACTGGTTCTTCCCACATGTTAGGCACAAGGCCACCTCCTGCGCCTTTGTCCTTGCTCCTTGTGCTGGGAAGGCATCTTCCCCCATCCATTCATATGCCCAGGTGCCCCTCACCTTCTACAAATAATTGCTCAGACTGTGCCTTCTCTGCAGGCTTGCTGCCGCTTTAGGAAAAACCCCAACTCCTTCTTTCCTGCACCCCCTGTTCTTCTCTGCCCAATTTTTCCTCATCTCACTCAACACCTTCCATGCATCCTACTTAATTACCTTGGGAACCACCTCCCCCGCCGGAATGAAGGCTCTCAGTGGAAAGGGATTTCGGACATCTGGGCAGTTTTAACCCTGGCCAAGAGCTGTGCTCAGCATGGTGCATGTACTAAATAAAAAGTGTTCAGTGATAGAACCACTTTTTTACTAGTAGAAAATCAGGTCACTTCTGATATTCCAATAATAAGAACAAAGTTCTTCTTAAACTTGCCCAATTATTCAGTTAGGGGAAAAAAATCTAGAAATACTATTAACTCGCAGGGTACAAATGTTTTAAAAGTGCGTTGGTGCCAAAATTGTACCTCCCACTCTAGTATCAAGCTTACAACTTATAAATTGTAATTATAAGTTAATTACAAATTGTTTTCAGATACATAATCACATTTAAATCACCCAATAATCTAGCAGCAGCTAATGGTATATTAATTCACCCAAAAGCCTATCTAGTCCTGAGGCTAGACATTTAATTGAAACATCCTCATCTGGAGTTCACTGAGGGAAAATCTGGTGTTAAGTTTTGATCCAACAGAGGGATGAATTTGAAATTTAGTTCTCAGGAGCCAACTTTTTAATAGCATGTTTTCAGCCCATCCTATGGAGGTAATTTCCAAGGGGTAAAGTTGAGCACTTTTTACAAGATTTGGAGATAATCAATTAGAACAGTGTTTAAAAATTCTGAATTGAAAAAAAAAATCTTCCTGCATTTGTTCTCAGATTTAGTATTATTAATCACATGTCACATAAACAGAGGCATGAGTAGGTCATGGTTAAAACCCCGTGGTTAGGGGACCCTTGTTTATCCTTTGCTACAGACAAGCCAGTGTCTATGGCATTTGGATCTTAGTTAGGAATGAGCACTAAAATCCTCAGTTGCCCAAGTGTTTGTCTGTCTGTTTAGAAAATGAGCTACCTGTAGGAAGTTATTCAGAAATTCACTATGCTTAAAATTTTTAATAAATTCCTTAGGAAAATTTTGAAAAGTTATTTTATTTATTTGTTATTATTTCAAAGGATTTTATAAAGCCTAATAAATTCCTTAGTATTTATTCATTTCGTTATCACTATTACTTTTTTAAAAAGTTTTTAAGCTTCATGTATTTCTCAGTAATTTCCTGGACACATTGGACATTTCCAACCCTTGCAGTGATGTGGGACCATGTGACAGGCTCTGGCCTATCTGTTCATAGACCAGAAGTGAAGGGTGTCACTGATGTCCTCAGGATCATATAGTTCAGATATGAGTTCTATGTGCTCATCTTTCCCTGCTAAGGTGGCCCCAGAAGCCAGGTGTTGATAGGACGGTATCCTGAGATGGCAGAACTTCCATCAGCCCAGGTGCCTCAGGGACCATGTGGTAGCACGTGAAACAAATGCTCATTAAGTTAGGCCACTAGGATTTGGAGGTCATGTGTTCCCACAGCATGACTTCATCTACCCTGATATCACACTCCTCGGAGCTCCATTAATGGGGTCACCAACTTTACCATGGTGTTCTGACATTCCTGGCAGGATGGACCAAACCAGGAAACTGCCTGTCATTTCTTTCACTCCTCAGGGCCAGAATGTGAAAGCTTTCCAATTTGACCCCAACCCTTGGGCTCAGGTACGCACATCAAAAGACAAGAACACAAAGGAAAGTCCTCATACCATGAAAACTTGCTTATGGTGCCTGAGTGGTTCTTGCTTCTTCTTCCATATCTCAACCTTCTCACTCACTACGCATTTCGGGTACATAATCAGACACCAAATGCATAATGCTGCCCCCGGAGGAGATATAAGTGAGAAACAGTCACTATATGTAATATCAGTGTCATAGATGAAAACACAGGGGAGGAGCAAGATGGCGGAGGAGTAGGAGACCTGGATTTCGTCTGGTCCCAGGAATTCAGCTGGATGGGGATCAACCATTCTGAACACCTACAAACTCAACAGAAGATCAAAGAAAAGAAGAGCAACAACTCTCTCATCAGAAAAGCGACCACTTTCTGGAAGGTAGGACGTGCGGAGAAGTGAATCCGAGGCGATATTCGGGAGGATAGACGGCGGGGGAGGGGGCCTCCGTCGGCCGCTTCTGGAAAATGATAGAGCCGCGGAGCACAAAATCGGAACTTGTAGAAGTCGGCTCACTGAGGGACGTCGCTCCAGTCGCTAAGAGGGGGGTGGAACCCTCGTGGGACAGTGTGGTCTAAGGACCCTCGGGGTCACAGAAAGACCAGGGGTGCCTGAGTGTGGCAGAGCTCCCAGGTAACGGAACAGGGAAGCCGGCTGCAGAGGCGGAGCCCAGGCGCGGGCTCTCAGCTCGGGGTTGCCATAAACCGTGATCTGCAGCACATTCAGGCCACTGCTCCTCCAGCAGGGACCCAACAAGCGGCAGATCCGGGGAGACTCCCCTTCCTCCCCTGGGAGGAGTGGCGTGGGAGCGCACCACAGGGATCTGCTGGGTTTGGAGACTCCACCCGGGGTCGGGTGCCAGAGATAGAAAAGCGCGGTCACAGGCCGGGTGAGCACGGAGTGCGGCCGGAGACCGGGGAGACGGGAGTGACTGACGGCTTTTCTCTGGGGGCTCACTTGGAAGCGGGGCCCCGAGTTCTCGGCTCCTCCGCGGCGGAGATTGGGAGGCTGCCATTTTCACTCTCCGCCTCCAAAGCTGAATGGAAAGCTTGCAGGGAACAAAAGCTCCGGAGAGCAACCCGAGCAGGTTACTTAGCTGGGAGGGGGCAAGGGCGGGGCAATTCCGCCTCCAGCAAAGACATTTGGAAACCACGGCAACAGGCCCCTCCCCAGAAGATCAGCGAGAACAGCCAGCCAAGACCAAGTTTACCGATCAATGAGAACGGCAGAACTCCAGCGCTAAGGGAATATGGCACATAGAATCCATGGCTTTTTTACCAAGATTCTTCAGTCTTTCAAAGTTAATTTTTTTTAATGTCTTTTTATTTTAATTTTTCTTTTTCCCTTTATCAACCAACATCTTATCATTCCCTTTTTTAAAAAATCTTTTTTATTTTTCATTTTTAGAGTCATATTCTATCCCTTCATAGTAGTTAACCTTATTTTTGGTATATATATATATATATATATATATATATATATAAGTTGTTCTCTCTTTAAAATTTTGGGATACACTTTCTTCTAACAGACCAAAATATACCCTAAATCTCTAGTGTATGGCTTTGTTCGAGTCTCCTGCCTGATCACATTCTCTCCCTTTTTTTTTAAAACCTCTTCTTTCTTTTTTCAACCAACTTCTTATCTTATCAATTCCTTTTATAAAATCTTTTATAATTTTCATCTTTACAGTCATATTCCATCCCTTCATTATATTAACCTTATTTTTGTACATATATAAGTTTTTCTTTCTTAAAAATTTGGGGAGGCACTTTCTTCTAACAGACCAAAATACGCCCAAAATCTAGTGTGTGGCACTGATCTGTGCACCAGTCTGATCATATTTGATCATATTCTGGTTTTGTTTTTGTTTTTGTTTGTTTTTATCTTTTTCTTTTTTTTTTTTTCTTTTTTCTTTCCTTCCCTTTCTTTTCCCATGGTTTCAGGTCTCTTCTGATTTGTTTAGTGTATATTTTCTCGGGACGTTGTTACCCTGTTAGCATTTTGTTCTCTCATTCATCTATTCTCCTCTGAACAAAATGACAAGATGGAAAAAATCACCTCAAATAAAAGAACAAAAGGCAGTACCGACTGCCAGGGACCTAATCAATACAGACATTAGTAAGATGTCGGAACTAGAGTTCAGAATGATGATTTTAAAGATAATAGCTGGGCTTGAAAAAAGCATGGAAGATACTAGAGAAACCCTTTCTGGAGAAATAAAAGAACTAAAATCTAACCAAGTCGAAATCAAAAAGGCTATTAATGAGGCTCTAACTGCTAGGATAAATGAGGCAGAAGAGAAAATTAGTGATACAGAAGACTAAATGACGGAAAATAAAGAAGCTGAGAAAAAGAGAGATAAACAACTACTGGATCATGAGGGCAGAATTCGAGAGATAATGGATACCATAAGACAAAACAACATTAGAATAATTGGGATCCCAGGAGAAGAAAGAGAGAGAGGGGCAGAAGGTCTATTGGAGCAAATTATAGCAGAGAACTTCCCTAATTTGGGGAAGGAAACAGGCTTCAAAATCCAGGAGGCACAGAGAACCCCCCTCAAAATCAATAAAAATAGGTCAACACCCCGACATCTAATAGTAAAACTTAACAAGTCTCAGAGACAAAGAGAAAATCCTGAAAGCAGCTCGGGACAAGAGATCTGTAACCTACAATGGTAGAAACATTAGATTGGTAACAGACCTAACCACAGAGACCTGGCAGGCCAGAAAGGACTGGCATGATATACTCAGAGCACTAAATGAGAAAAATATGCAGCCAAGAATACTATATCCAGCTAGGCTGTCATTGAAAATAGAAGGAGAGATAAAAAGCTTCCAGGACAAACAAAAACTAAAGGAATTTGCAAACATGAAACCAGCCCTACAAGAAATATTGAAAGAGGTCCCCTAAGCAAAGAGACAGCCTAAAAGTAACATAGACCAGAAAGGAACACAGACAATATACAGTAACAGTCACCTTACAGGCAATACAAGGGCACTAAATTCATATCTTTCAACAGGTACCTTGAATGTAAATGGCTAAATGCCCCAATCAAAAGACACAGGGTATCAGATTGGATAAAAAAACAAGACCCATCAATATGCTGCAGGAGATTCCTTTTATACCCAAAGACACCCCCAGATTGAAAGTGAGGGGGTGGAAAACCATTTACCATGCTAATGGACACCAAAAGAAAGCTGGGGTGGCCATCCTTATATCAGACAAATCAGACTTTAAACCAAAGACTGTAATAAGAGAGGGGGAAGGACACTATATCCTACTTAAAGGGTCTATCAAACAAGAAGATGGAACAATTGTAAATATCTATGCCCCTAACATGGGAGCAGCCAATTATATAAGGCTGTTAATAACAAAAGCAAAGAAACACATCGACAACAATACAATAATAGTGGGGGACTTTAACACCCCCCTCCCTCACTGAAATGGACAGATCATCTAAGCAAAAGATCAACAAGGAAATAAAGACTTTAAATGACACACTGGACCAAATGGACTTCACAGATATATTCAGAACATTCCATCCCAAAGCAACAGAATACACATTCTTCTCTAGTGCCCATGGAACATTCTCCAGAATAGATCACATCCTCGGTCACAAATCAGGTCTCAACCGGTACCAAAAGATTGGGATCATTCCCTGCATATTTTCAGACCATGATGCTTTGAAACTAGAACTCAATCACAAGAGGAAAGTTGGAAAGCACTCAAATAAATGGAAGAGCATCCTACTAAAGAATGAATGGGTCAACCAGGAAATTAAAGAAGAATTAAAAAAAATTCATGGAAACCAATGAAAATGAAAACACAACTATTCAAAATCTTTGGGATGCAGCAGAGGCAGTCCTAAGAGGAAAGTATATAGCAATACAAGCCTTTCTCAAGAAACAAGAAAGGTCACAAATACACAACCTAACCCTACACCTAAAGGAGCTGGAGAAAGAACAGCAAATAAAGCCTAAACCCAGCAGGAGAAGAGAAATACTAAAGATCAGAGCAGAAATCAATGAAATAGAAACCAAAAGAACAGTAGAACAGATCAACAAAACTAGGAGCTGGTTCTTTGAAAGAATTAACAAGATTGATAAACCCCTGGCCAGACTTATCAGAAGGAAGAGAAAGGACCCAAATAAATAAAATCCTGAATGAAAGAGGAGAGATCACAACCAACACCAAAGAAATACAAACAATTATAAGAACATATTATGAGCAACTCTATGCCAGCAAATTGGATAATCTGGAAGAAATGGATGCATTCCTACAGATGTATGAACTACCAAAACAACCAGGAAGAAATAGAAAACCTGAACAGACCCATAACCACTAAGGAAATTGAAGCAGTCATCAAATATCTCCCAACAAACAAAAGCCCAGGGCTAGATGGCTTCCCAGGGGAATTCTACCAAACATTTAAATAAGAATTAATACCTATTCTTCTGAAATTGTTCCAAAAAATAGAAATGGAAGGAAAACTTCCAAACTCGTTTTATGAAGCCACCATTACCTTGATCCCAAAACCAGACAAAGACCCCATCAAAAAGGAGAATTACAGACCAATATCCTTGATGAACATGGATGCAAAAATTCTCACCAAAATACTAGCCAATAGGATCCAACAGTACATTAAAAGGATTATTCACCATGACTAAGTGGGATTTATCCCTGGGCTGCAACAAGCGCAAATCAATCAATGTGATACAATACATTAATAAAAGAAAGAACAAGAACCATATGATCCTCTCAATAGATGCAGAAAAAGCATATGACAAAGTACAGCATCCTTTCTTGATCAAAACACCTCAGAGTATAGGGATAGAGGGTGCATACCTCAATATCATAAAAGCCATCTATGAAAAACCCACAGCGAATATCATTCTCAATGGGGAAAAACTGAGAGCTTTCCCCCTAAGGTCAGGAACACAGCAGGGATGTCCACTATCACCACTGCTATTCAACATAGTATTAGAAGTGCTAGCCACAGCAATCAGACAACAAAAAGAAATCAAAGCCATCCAAATCGGCAAAGAAGAAGTCAAACTCTCACTCTTTGCAGATGATAGGATACTTTATGTGGAAAACCCAAAAGACTCCACCCCAAAACTGCTAGAACTCATACAGGAATTCAGGAAAGTGGCAGGATAGAAAATCAATGCACAGAAATCAGTGGCATTCCTATACACCAACAACAAGACAGAAGAAAGAGAAATTAAGGAGTCAATCCCATTTACAATTGTACCCAAAACCATAAGATACCTAGGAATAAATCTAACCAAAGAGGCAAAGAATCTGCACTCAGAAAACTATAAAATACTCATGAAAGAAATTGAGGGAGACACAAAGAAATGGAAAAACGTTCCATGCTCATGGATTGGAAGAACAAATATTGTGAAGATGTCAATGCTACCTAGAGCAATCTACACATTCAATGCAATCACTATCAAAATACCATCCACTTTTTTCAAAGAAATGGAACAAATAATCCTAAAATTTGTATGGAACCAGAAAAGACCCCGAATAGCCAGAGAAATGTTGAAAAAGAAAAGCAAAGCTGGTGGCATCACAATTCTGGACTTCAAGCTCTATTACAAAGCTGTCATCATCAAGACAGTATGGTGCTGGCACAAAAACAGACACATAGATCAATGGAACAGAATAGAGAGCCCAGAAATGGACCCTCAACTCTATGGTCAACTCATCTTCGACAAAGCAGGAAAGAATGTCCAATGGCAAAAAGCCAGTCTCTTCAACAAATGGTGTTGGGAAAACTGGACAGCCACATGCAGAAGAAACTGGACCATTTCCTTAACCACACACAAAAATAGACTCAAAATGGTTGAAAGACCTCAATGTGAGACAGGAGTCCATCAAAATCCTAAAGGAGAGCACAGGCAGCAACTTCTTCGACCTCAGCCGCAGCAACTTCTTCCCAGAAACATCGCCAAAGGCAAGGGAAGCAAGGGCAAAAATGAACTATTGGGACCTCATCAAGATAAAAAGCTTTTGCACAGCAAAAGAAACAGTCAACAAAACCAAAAGACAACCGACAGAATGGGAGAAGTTATTTGCAAATGACATATCAGATAAAGGGCTAGTATCCAAAATCTATAAAGAACCTAATCAAACTCAACACCCAAAGAACAAATGATCCAATCAAGAAATGGGCAGAAGACATGAACAGACATTTTTCCAAAGAAGACATCCAAATGGCCAACAGACACATGAAAAAGTGTTCAACATCGCTCGGCATCAGGGAAATCCAAATCAAAACCTCAGTGAGATACCAGCTCACACCAGTCAGAATGGCTAAAATTAACAAGTCAGGAAATGACAGATGTTGGCGGGTATGTGGAGAAAGGGGAACCCTCCTACACTGTTGGTGGCAATGCAAGCTGGTGCAGCCACTCTGGAAAACAGTATGGAAGTTCCTCAAAAAGTTGAAAATAGTGCTATCCTATGATCCAGCAATTGCACTACTGGGTATTTACCCCAAAGATACAAATGTAGGGATCTGAAGGGGTATGTGCACCCCAATGTTTATAGCAGCAATGTCCACAATAGCCAAACTGTGGAAAGAGCCAAGATGTCCATCAACAGATGAATGGATAAAGAAGATGTGGTATTTATATACAATGGAATATTATGCAGCCATCAAAAGGAATGAAATCTTGCCATTTGCAACGACGTGGATGGAACTGGAGGGTATTATGCTGAGCGAAATAAGTCAATCAGAGAAAGATATGTATCATATGACCTCACTGATATGAGGAATTCTTAATCTCAGGAAACAAACTGAGGGTTGCTGGAGTGGTGGGGGGTGGGAGGGATGGGGTGGCTGGGTGATAGACATTGGGGAGGGTATGTGCTATGGTGAGCGCTGTGAATTGTGCAAGACTGTTGAATCACAGATCTGTACCTCTGAAACAAATAATACATTATATGTTAAAAAAAAAAAAGAAGAAGAAGAAGATAGCAGGAAGGGAAGAATGAAGGGGGGTAATCAGAGGGGAGAGGAACCATGGGAGACTATAGACTCTGAGAAACAAATTGAGGGTTCTAGAGGTGAGGGGGGTGGGGGGATGGGTTAGCCTGGTGATGGGTATTAAAGAGGGCACGTACTGCATGGAGCACTGGGTGTTATGCACAAACAATGAATCATGGAACACTACATCAAAAACTAATGATGTAATGTATGGTGATGAACATAACATAATAATAATAAATAAATAAATAAATAGATGAAAACACAATGGAGCAAGATCAAAAGGCTTCCTTGTTCTTCTAAAATGTTTCTCCAGGGTTCACACTGACAAGAAGTGAGTCATGACTATAGATTACTTTGATCATACTTCTCTTCGAGTAATACTGAAGTAGTTATCTCTAGAGTTGTGGCCCATAGGACGTCCATCTCCCTAAAAGGATTGTGTATGAGCATGGACTAAAGTTTTGCCTAAAACATTCCCCATCCCAAGGCCATCTGGATTCATTCACTCATGCACTGCAAAAACATTTGTTTATTGAATGAATACCACGTGCCAGGGACTGTTCTAGGTATTAGAAATACAGCGATGAATAAGCCAAAACCTACCCCCATGGCACTTACATTCTAGTGTGGGAAACAGACAACAACAACAAAAAATCTATAAATAAGTTTATAATATGATGTCAGATAAAGATACATAGGAAAAACTTAAAATAGCCAAAGAGATGAGAGATGGCTCTTTTTGGATGGTGTGGTCAAGGCAGCACCCTCCAGGATGACTCTTGATCAGAGAGCTGAAGATTGTGAAGGAGTAAGCCATAATGATTTATGAGGGAGGATGTTCTGGACCTTGGAAACAGTGAGCACAAGGACCCTGAGGTGGGAATGAGCATGGAATATTCTGGAGCCAGCAAGAGCCAATGTGGCTGCAGCAGAGTGAGTTAGTGACTCTGGGAGACAGGCCAGATCATGTAGGGCCTTGGGAACATCAGAAGGAATGTGGATGTTATTCAGATCGCCAAGGGAAGTATGTGATAATGATTTTTCTGGTTAGTAATATCACCTGATTTGTACCTTGAGAAAAACACTCTGACTTCTGCTTGGAGAAGAGACTACAGGGGACCAAGAGTGGAAGGAGAGGGGTGAGTGAGGAGTTACTTGAGTATCCAAGAGGATGATCTGATGGTGGGAATTAAGGTGCTAGAGGCAGCGATCCAGAGTGGACACGTGGAGATATGTGTAGAGCCTACAGAACTTGTGGATGGATGGATATGAGGTAAAGAGGAGGAAACAAGGATGCCAAGGTTTGGGGCCTAAACAGCTCGGTGAATGGTCATCCCATTACTAAGATGGATAGTACTAGGGGAGGAGGAGCCTTGGGGGAGGGAGGTGAGTGATCAACTGTCTTCTCAGAAGCTCTAAAGGGTTCAACAGAGTATCAGGTTAGTATCAAATACCTAATGGACTAATGTATGTCTTTATTCCTTCTGTCAAGGTATACACTACCACATTAGGTCCCTTTTAATAGTCCTGATTTAGACAGATACAGATGTAGAAATAGGTAGAGATGCAGATGATACAGATGTACCACATTCTTCTTATACAAAGTCAAATCAGGGGTGCCTGGCTGGTTCAGTCGGAGGGGCACCTGGCTCTTGATCACTGGGTTGTGAGTTTGAGTCCCATGTTGGGTGTAGCAATTACTTAAATAAATAAAAACGTTTTTTTTAAAGATTTTATTGATTTATTTGACAGAGAGATAGAGAGCACAAGTAGGCAGAGTGGCAGGCAGAGGGAGAGGGAGAAGCAGGCTCTCTGCTGAGCAGGGAGCCCGATGCGGGGCTCAATCCCAGGACCCTGGGATCATGACCCGAGCCGAAGGCAGATGCTTAACAACTGAGCCACCCAGGCGCCCCTATTTACAGTTTTTAAATGAGCAAATGGTTATTTATGTAACCACAGACATAAAAAAGTAGTGGAATTCTCCAGTGAGTCTCTTCTACGGGTAAGAAGACAGCAAGCCAGAATAGGGAGCGGTGGGCTCCTATTACACCCTGCAGGTGACTCACAGGGAGCTCCTCTAGCTTCGGACATTGCCCTCTGCCACTGAGCTCCAATCTGAAATACACCGTTCACATTTAGTTGTAGGCTGACCAGCACAGAATGAACGGTCAGCATTTTTCAAAGTGATGGGAATACACCCATGGGAGAAGAGCCAGGCTGGTACAGGAAATAAAACCATGGGAAAGAAGAGTGAGGAAACCAGGGAACTATCTTGGAAAAAACAAGAATGAGGGGTGCCTGGGCGGCTCAGTCAGTTAAGCGTTTGCCTTCGGCTCAGGTCATGATCCCAGGATCTTGGGATCGAGCCCCGCGTTGGACTCCCTGCTCATCGGGGAGCCTGCTTCTCCCCCTCCCTCTGCCTCTCCCCCTGCTTGTGCTCTCTCACTCTTTCAAATAAATAAGAATGAGGATTAGCTGGGGCATGAGGGTACTGTCCTCATCTATTTGAAAGTTTCCATTTGGAAAAGGGATTTCCTCATCCTTTGGGTTTTAGTAGTTCTGGAGGGTCTAAGACCATGGGGTGAACTTTTCAGAAAGGCCAAAATGTTCTCCCAGGGGAAAAAAGAGGCAAGGGAAAGCTGCGTCAGCTTCTGTCAGGATTCTGTGGAGGATATTCATCAGTCGGGTGCGAGACAGGTGGGGATAGCCCTAAATTTCTCTCAATCTACAGTCTACATTGCTTGGTCTCTTGGAAAGGAGGAGACATTGTCATTTCCCTAAATCTCTGATACACAGAGAGTTACGTGCTCAACTGGTATGTGGCTGTTCCCGATGACAGTGACAGAAGGGGGGAAAGCGGGCTCTTTCTAAATAGTGAGTTTGACTTCAATAGGATTCATTTTATAATTTGAAAGCTTCCAAAGGAAATCTGAAAACGTAAAGATCCACAAAAGCAAATGATCTTCCAAGTCCTTACAAGGTTTACAATTCAGGGTTTTGTAGTTATATCTAAACATAAAAATTCCCTTCTCAGAAAATGCTCGAAGTGTTTAATTCTTGCTCAAAAGGATCTCTATCTGGGCAGCAGCTGAACCAAAGCTCATGCCAAACATTCATGCCAAAGAACAAGGACTGGGCCCACAGACATGAATATTAATCACAAATCATCATACACGAGACCTTTCATTACCAGGGTGGTGGGCAGAGAGCGGGCTTCGGGTGTGGCCTTTCTTGGCCAAGGTTGAACCCTGAGAGCAGGATCTGAACACATGCAGCTCACAGGACCATCGGAAAGCTTGAAGCGCCTGCCCTACACATCTGGTGACCAGTGGTGTAGACTCCCCATGGATGGGATGTCAAGGCATCATTATTCAAAGTGACCCTCCCTCAATTGGGATAATCAGAAACAGTTCACAAATCAAATAAGCCATAAGATTCTTCATCTTCTCTAGGTAACCTCCCCGCCTGGTGACATCACTCAACATGTGGTGACATGGTTTTTCCACAACCTTTTTTTTTTCCAAGATTGGAATCTGGCTGAAGGCTAAAATTACCACTTAAAACAAGGATTGACCCTTTCTTGACACTTTGAAGAAGGGTCCGTGTCAAAAGCTACCCTTACCCCTTGGACTCGCCAGAGGGAAAACCTCTGCTTGGCTCTTCTGGGACATGTTCTTTGTTAACTGGTAAAAGATTTTTTTTTTAAAGGCCGAAATGAATAAAGAGATGCAAACTTTAATTGTTTTATAAGCCTGGCTTGGATATATTAAGGCAATTGCTATTTTGTATGTAGAACAGGGGCAAACAAATCTCAAGAGATTAAAAATCATGTTCTTGTGGTTTTCTTTTAAAAGCTGCAAATTTGAATTCAATTTAAAAAGTCATGGCACAGGGACAAAATAAGAAAGAACAAAGCTGGGAAAAAGGTCCGTACCATTCTTCAGAGTCAAGCGCTGCTGCGAATGTGCATGTTTCCAATTACGTATTACGGCTGGGCGAGCTCCGGGAGACATCGCCAGACAGAACCCAAATGCAGGGTGTTCGACAGAACCCAATCCAGCAAAAGCTTCACAAAGTCTTTCTTTCATCGGAAACCACTGTGTAGACAATTCAGTTCAGTTCAAGAAAAGATAACTTACAGAAAAAAGGAAAATAATATGACATGATTTCTCTTTTGCCTTTCAGTACAAAGGTAAGTTGTGTGGGATAAGAGCCAATACTTTGTATTTTCTTGGTTGCTTTTAGAATAGCACTTAGAGAGAGAAAGATGGAAAAAGAAATTCTTGTTTAGACCATCTGAAATCATAGAGCTGGAGGACCTTCCTTCCATTATTCACAGGCACAGAGGGACGACCAAAGATAATGGAAAGCACACTTGGACGTTTTGACAAGATACACTGTTAGCTAGGAGTCAAAGGTGCTCATTACTGGCTTCGAGCTACAGGAAAAAAAAATATCAAGTTTTTTCACATACTAAAGACACACTAGCTAGAGGTGGAGAGTCTATTTTAAGGGGTGAAATGTATTTGTGGCCTTCCATTTTAATGGCTAGCAAGTGATTTCTGAAGTGGCTCCTAAAGCTTAGTTCATAAAACGAAAAGATGCCCCCCCCCCACCTCGCGCCATCCCCTTATCTGAAGCACTTCTAGTTTGGAAACAGGGGGCTCTCTGTGGAGGATTCGAGAGGGGGAACTTTATGGGAAAGGCTGGAGCTTCAGGAGACCTTCCGTAAGAAGAAGAGCTAAATGCAAAGATTTCTGGTTTCAGTCCCTGGCCTCGACATGTTCAACACTGAGAACAGACCGTCCCCGGGCACCTCGGATATCCTGAAGAGAAGGAAGCTCTGACAATGACATGGCTTTCGCACACTCTCCCAGCTCCCTCCAACTCCACACCTGGAAATGGAAGGTCTCTAAGGATAGCAAAAGTCACTGGCACCCTCATGCTCTCACCGGTGATTTACACGGGAGGTCGACTCCAAAGAAACACAAAGAAATCAAAACTACATCAATTGACGCCCCACGCCTCCCAATGCTGTATTGGTTCTCAACTGACTTTAGAGACTTTGGGTCAAAAACAGCTCCCTAGTTAGCCACAGAGCTTCCTGAGGACATCATCTTTTTTTGTCTCTGTGCTCCCTGACCTGGGAAGTCAGCAAAATGCCTGGTGAACGAACATGAATTCAAGCACATTGAGACTTCTGATTTCTCAATCAAAGGATATATAAAAAAATGGACTTTTTCAGAAGAGAATTACTAGAACCCAGAGCTAATGCCCACGCCAGGTTACAAAACACTTTTTTCTAAAAACATGTCCTAACAAGAGAAACAGAAATCTGACTCAGTAATTTGAACCCAAGTTAGCATGTGGCCAGGGCAACAGGACAGCTCACCTGGAACCCACAAACGGGTGTCCTTCCTGCGGAATGTGCCAGTGTGTTTCTGCGATCAGTAAACCAGCCATGCTCTTATGCAAATACAAAAAAAACTCACCCCATTGACAAATGCGTTTCTTCTTATTTTAGCGTTTCTGTGTCAGACTCAAAGAAGCCTCACATAAACGATTAAAGACTTTTCAGTAGTTCTTCCAAACACACGTACCAGCAAGTGCTGTGCACTTCAGTCCTTTTCAGTGAATCCTCTAAAATGAAGGTTTTGAAGATGCTTGCCAATGGAACGTCCTGCCTCACAGCTATAATATTTTTTAAAAGGCATTCAGTTTAAATTAATATATTTGGCCAGACAACCATATTAAAATTTTTGTTATTTTTTCTGTTATAATGGTAGCCCTTGGTATGACTAGTCTTCTTCAAAAATCTGTAGAGTTATTGCTTCTCTCTTGCCTGGGGTACATCATGTGTTTTTCATTTGAGTGTGCTACACTGCAATACCTCATTAAAACAAACACTTAGGCTAAACGAAAGTCTTCATATCAGGCCATGAAGGGCGTACACTCACTTAGAAAGTTTCAGAGACCCATAACTTCTTGCAAACCACTCTCATACCAGCTGCTAAACTGATACTTAACTCTGCCGGGTGATGTCACAGTATCCACAGTCTTAAAATGGACTGCCTTCGGCAAGTACTTTTTTCTTATGCAGTAAGCAAGGGGAGTTTCAGTAGTAAACAGAGCCATTTTTTCCTACATGAAAAACACCTCCCCCAAAACACACACGTGTGTACGTGTGTGTGCACACGCACACACACACACACACCAGACTCTTCCCTTCTACTTGTACCGCAACCAAGAGTCATAGTACATTCTGTGCAAATAAACCCTTCATAACGTTCCTCTCTCCTGCTGGACAGCTCCTTCACTCAAGGATTTCCCACCACAGACAATACCATCAAGGTCCGTTCTGATCATCATTGTCGGCATACCATCCTAGAAGGACTCACCTACGAATCTAAACTTGTGTGTGGACCCGTAAGTCATCATTGACAGTGATCAATTTGTACTTTTTTTTAAAAAACTACATCTACTATTTTTCTTTTAAGATTTGAGAGAAAAGCTCATTTTGGATGCTTCACCGAAGTTGCTTTGCCAAAACAATGCCTGATTCAGTTCTCAAAAGTCACACATAAGAAGCCTCTGATGTCCGAATATGGTCTGCTTTGAAGAATGATTTCTTGGGGCGCCTGGGTGGCTCAGTTGGTTAAGCGACTGCCTTCGGCTCAGGTCGTGATCCTGGAGTCCCGGGATCGAGTCCCACATCGGGCTCCCTGCTCAGCAGGGGGTCTGCTTCTCCCTCTGCCCTCTTCCCTCTCGTGCTCTCTGTCTCTCATTCTCTCTCCCTCAAATAAATAAATAAAATCTTAAAAAAAAAAAAAAAGAATGATTTCTTAAAACGCATGGACTGATCGAAGACAAACAAGTGGCACTCAATAGCTTCATTCATCAATCCTAAAAAAAAAAAAAAACGTTTTGTGCCTCACACCCAGAATGATGGCTACTATAAAAACAAAAACAGGACATGAGTGTTGGCGAGGATGTGGAGAAATTAGAATCCTCGTGCGCTATTGGTGGGAAGGTGAAATGGTGCAGCTGCTTCGGAAAATAGTATGGAGGCTCCTCACGAACCTAAAAACACCATCCGGCAATTCCACTGTTAGGTAAATACCCAAAAGAATTGAAAGCAGGGATGTGAAAAGATATTTGTATACTGAGGTTCATAGGAGCGTTCTTCACAATGGTGAAAAATGAAAACAACCCAAGTGTCCATCAACAGACGCATGGAAAAACCAAATGCGGTCTATACATATGATGGAATATTATTCAGTCTTAGGAAGGGAAGAATTCAGACACCTGCTACGGCATGGATGTGAGTCTGAAGGACGTGATGCTGAGGGAAATAAGCCGGGCACAAAAGGACAAACACTGCATGATTCGACTTCTCTGAGGTCCCCGGAAGAGTCCAATTCACAGAGACAGAAACCAGAATGGTGGTTCCCAAAGGCAGGGAGAGGTGGGAACAGGAAGTTGTTGATTAATGAGTTTCAGTTTTACCAGATGAGAAAATTCTAGAGATTGCATAACAATGTAAACACACCGAATATCACCGAACTCTACACTTAAAAAAATGGTTAAGAGAGTCAATTTTATGTTGTGTGCATTTCACAATGAAAAATGAAAACAAAATTAAAAATCAAAACTTTTTTTAGCACCTGTTACAAAAAAGAAATATTTGGTATTTTCCACTACTGACTATTTCACAATTTTCAAAGCACCTTTCCTCAGTTCCTCCTTCATTCCTTCCTATAGCAGGTATTTATAGGACCCACGGTGGGTATACCTACGAGCTGGGCAACCCAGAAGACCCTAAGATGAAGCAGGGTGAACCCCACACTTAGAGACCTTGGAGGGATATAAATACTGGTAATTTAAAGTAAAATGTGTTCACTGCCACGTTTTCAAATATTCTGCCATGTTGGTCCCATAAATTCACTTGCATTTACAAGTTAACATGCTTGATTTTGGTACCAGCTCACTTTTCATAAGAGAGATACAGACAAAATGCTTTAGGATTTCAGAGGTAAAGGAACTTCCTGTGAAATCCACATCTTCAGCCAATAAGGAAACACAGGTCCTTGTGGTTTTTGTAATCAGCACTATGTTTTTTACGAGATGCGCAAAAGCTCATCTCATCCTCTCTGCTTCTCTGCTCTGCCTGAGGACCCCGTCTGAGGTTATCCTCTCTAACGGCAAGCATCACGTGACTGGTGAGCCGTCAGCTCCCTCTGCACCCTCAGGGATGGAGCTCGAGTGAGGATTCCCAGCAGACTGTGGTTAAATGCTCTCCTGGTGAATCAGCCCTGAAAACAGACTCTCCCAGTAGATGGTGAAGTTGTCTCCAACCAACCCTAACTTCCATGCCATAGCTCTGGGAGCCACCAGAATCGTAGAGCCGAATCTCCATCCAGGGCCCGACCTGGAAACCCGGTGAGAGAACACCAACAAGTGTGAGCCATTTGGGGAAGCAGCTCACGTGGAAATAATTGTGGTTTCCAGAACAGCCATTCTATTCTCTCCCAGGCCTAAAATACCCTTCCTTCTTTTGATCGACCTTGAGAACACCTCTCCATCCTTCCATGCCCTCTTAGCCTCACCTCCTAAGTGAAGCCTTCCCCTGCCATGTCGCCTGCTCTTCTGTGTCCCCTAGGGTTTTGTGCATCCTCTGTCAAAGCACCGCTCACAAGGCCGTTTCGAGAACTGCACCTGGAGGCAACAGGCCATGCTTCTGAAGTTCTGATCCCGACTCCCAGCACGGTGGATGGAAGGAGGTGTGAGCAGATGGGGCGATGGGGGTCTCATCAGTATTCATCTTTCAAAGTGCTACATGAAAAATGTGCAACCAGCCATGGCCAATCTGTACTTAAAAATGCCCAAAACTGATTTGGCTGAAGTTATATCAACCCTGCAATTTCTTTTTACAAGTGAAGTCTTCACTTAACAACAACAACAACAACAACAACAACAACAACAACAAAAGATAAATTTAATAGATGCATTTTTTTCTTAGCCAATAAAATCTCAGAATTGAGTGCTATGGGAGGGAAATAGAATTAAATGTGTCCTCAAGTATCCTTGGGTCTAGCTGGTCTTCCTTCCTTCACAGCACCCGGACGGTGGAGACAGGGGAGTATCCAAAGTGACCAAGGGGTCAAATGAGAAATGGGCCCCATGCAGTCACCACTCTGCCTTCTCAATGAGCTGCACTGGGAGAGGCACCGGAGGGGGGCAATCCAGATTTCTGGAATTGGTGCGTGGTCGGAGCTTGCCCTGGGGCTGCATGGCTAAGGTAGTGAACCAGTCTGTCAGCGATCACGGTTTCAATGGACGCATGCCATTTCACAATGTACCCCAGGCCTTTGCTTTCAGCCACATGGCCAGGAGGGACTGATACTGGCCCGGACCCTGGGGGGCAGAAGGTGCCCTGGGCTCCTGCTTGTACACTGAAGTCAAAGAGCTCAATGTGACTCTTGTTCAAGCTCTGCTCTTGACCCACATGTGGCCACCAGCACAGCTACTTGACTTCTTGGAGATTCATCTTCTATTCTGGGAAATGACACCGGGCTTCTGTCACAGCTGCAAACCCCTTCCCCCGTCCCCTCCACCCCCCACCGAGACCAGAGACTCCCCAATCTACGCAGGACCACTGGGCAACCGAATGGCAGAGAAGACTTCTTACGCAGGAATAATGAGCTTGCTTAAGTTCTCAGGATCTCAGGCTTCTCACCTCTAAAATGCAAAGGAATAGGCTTCTTTGGCCTTATCACGATAGCGTAGGTCAGAAGCTGACCTATCTGGAAAGACACTTCAACGATAGGAAGAGACGCTACACAAACATGCAGTGTGGTGGTCCTCATTCTCCACCTATTTTAATTCACCAACCATCTCCTGAGCCCACAGAGAATGCAACAAAAATAGTAACTTCTAGATCGGTGCTGTCCTGATGGTCTAGCTACCTGTGGCTACCGGGCAGTTAAAGGCAGCTAGTCCAAATCGAGATGCACTGTATGTGTAAAAAACACACTGGATTTTTGAAGATCGAGAACAAAAAAAAAATGTAAAATATCTCATCATAATTTCTATATTGATCACAGGTTGAAAGGATTCCATGTTGGATCTCCTGGACTCTCCATGAAGATACCGAGGCAGTAAAGAAAGTATTCCAAATATACACATGATTAGAATTAGTTTCACCTGTTTTTTTTTAACTTTTACTCTTTTTGATGTGGCTGCTAGAAAATATAAAATCAAATTTTATTTCTATTTCTACTGGACAACGCTGCTCTAAACTGATGCATAGGACTTTTGAGGGGTTTCTTTTTATTATTTTATTTTTTTATTTGAGAGAGAGAGAGCAGGGAGAGGGACAGAGGGGGAGGGAGAGGATCTGAAGCAGACTCCACACAGAGCACAGAGCCTGAAACGGGGCTGGACCCCACCACGGTGAGATCAGGACCCGAGCAGAAACCAAGAGTCAGACGTCCCACCAACTGAGCCACCCAGGCGCCCCTTGAGTTATTTTTGAACATGGGAGGACGGAAAGAAATCAATGATTAAACCCCAAAAAGTTAACAATTTGAGATGTTTGAAATCATGACCGTGTTTTCTGAAGAGGTCATTGAGAGTAGGTTCCCGGCCACTGAAGCCTCTGCCTCAGTTCCCTCCCCTGCACGTTCCTGTGCGCATGCGGGCGGGGCGGTCCTGAGCAGTGAGCGCCACGCCACATCCGGGAGGCAGCAGGTGCACTAACCCTGGGTCAGATCAGCCTTCGGTTCCTCTTCCACTCCAGGTCTGATGTGCAAAACCAGCACCTCGACCTCAGGATTTTTTAACATCTTTCAAATATAGTGTTCTATTGCCATCTTTTAACAGAGGTGAAACTCACAAAACATGGAATAAATCGTTTTAAAAAGTGAATAATGAGCAGCATTGAGCACCTTCACAATGTTGTGCAACCACCACTTCTATCAAGCTCCAAACCATTCTCATCATTCCAAAAGGAAACCCCGTGCCCATTAAGCAGTCACTGTTTGGGGCACAATGGGTTGCCCTTAGCTTTACGTTAAAATTTAAATAAAATTATTAATAAACTGCAAGTGCATGGTGAGTGGACTATTTAAGACCTCTCAAAATCCCAACATGGGCTGATGCACTTACAATGCGACAGAAGACACTGATGAGGATGTTGCAGGAAAACAACCCTCGCCCCCACAGGGCGAGGCGCAGCCAGGGGTCAAGCTCCGTGATCATCAGTTAGACCTAATCACCCCCTCATGCAGCAACACACATGTAGGGACCAGAGCCTGCTTTCTGGATCTTTCCAAGGTAGGTCTCTTGTTATCTCAATCCAATCCTTCCTGGGAAGTGGGCTCTTCTCCTGAGTGTAAAACTGTTCATTCTGCCTCCAAAAATATTGGCCTCATGTCAACTGACTGACTGACTTCCCAGCTCTGAGTGAGGGGACACAGTGCTGATGACAAGGGAGGCTGGCTCACTGGTGAGCTCAGCAAAATGCCTGAAGAGGACCAGGACCCAGGTGCCATGTCAGGGACCCAGGTCCCCAGTGTGGCAGAGCTCCTGAAGGTAGTGTGGAGCTGGTTAACGCCCCCCGGAGGGGTCCAGGGGTGGGGAGTTAGTACACTTGACACCTCACCTAACTGGACATGGTCACCTTTCTATGGAGCTCCCATGGCCTTTCTGGAGCAGACCAAAAGGCCAGGGGAACATGGGCATTGTGTGCCTGTCTTGCCTTCCTGTACAAGGTTTCAGAGTGCTGTCGAACCCATCTGGATGAAAGATGTCATCCAATTATAAATTCTTATTACTCTTTTTATTGCCTTGTAAGAGTTCTGATGCTGGCTTTCACATGCCCACATGTTTCTGTTTAAGACACTTCATTCAAATCGAATTTGAAGAAAAGTCCAGATTACCCAACCACAATGACCTGAGTAAAAATCCTCTCAATCATTTTGGTAATCCAAATAAATCCAGAGCATGAAGGTGGGTTGCATGCATAGCTCTGGCTAAAAAAATGCACTGTCTCCTATTTCACCTTACGTTATTATTATACACTTAATTATACTGTATTTATAATAACGGGAAGGGCTTATTTTATGCCATATATTGCCACTTGCTGGAGAATAAAATGAGCCTTACATGGTTGACACTAATCACTGACATTATCTGAAAAAGCAATCATAACATGAATTTTAAGGCAGTGAGTCAGGCTTAAATAGAACTCAAGCAATTTAAAATTTATTTTGTGAACGACTGAGGTTCAAACACCATCAAATTTATTTAAAAAAAAAAGTTTTACTTGAAACTGATTTAAAACACAGATCGAATTAAATATACAATCTGTAGTGTATTTAACATCAGAACTTGTGCGATTCAAGTAGAATTCATGTCACTCTTCTTAAAAATAGATCATCTGAAAATATCCATAGCTTTAAAGTAAAAATACTACACCCTGTTAGTATTTCTATATATCTAGCAAGATGCCCTGGGGTCCTTCAACTAAATTACTCAAATTACTGACTTTTCTTTGTATGTATTTTCTAAAGGCTTGTTTATGAATACCACTGATAGATCTGCTATGATTCTCCGAAGGCTAAAGATGTTTACAGGACAAGTGACATCATCTCCATGATAGGCTTAACTGTGTTTATACCAACTGGGCTTAGAGGGTCTTCAAAACATGGCTTTAAAATCTTAGTTATTATGTAGCTTAATGTGTTCCTGATGTGTCTGGAGTATGGTACCTCTAAAAATAGAGGAATCATTTGTTAAGAGAAAATGAACTACTCGTCCAATCTATCTGATGCATGACTAATTCACATTCTTCTAAGAGAATGTGACACCTAACCTGGGAGTACCAACGACATGATAAAACAGAAAGAAAAAAAAAAAAAAAAAACCACAACACTAAATAGGTATTCTATACAAGTCACTGTTACATAAAAAATAAAAAGGATATTTTATAGGAAAAAATCCACAAAAATATACAGATTATCTTATTACTGTTAGCAAATTTACTCTTACCAGTTTAAAACTGTTAGAAGTTTTTTAAGTGTGTTTTTACTACCTGAGAGTCTTCAGATGAAAGCCCACAAGCAGAACATACCTAACGTGGCCACAGAGTTTCTATTTGAACTCTCAGTGATGGAAAGTTCTGTCCTTTGAAATTTAGTTCCACTGGTGGGTGGCCAGTTGGAGAGAACTGATCTTTCTATGGAGCTGAAAGCACCCATTCTGTAACTTTCCCCATTAACGCAGGTTCTGTCCTCGTCTAGATTTATGCAGAACATGTATAATTTGTCTTAGACGCCATAATATCTAAAACATTCATCATGCTCCCCAAAACCTTCTCATCTCCGGGCAAAACATCCCTCAAAATGTCCTCCAGATGACGTGATCTCAGATCTTTATCCTCCTGGTCACACTCCTGCAATCCCATTCTATTTACCAACATCCCTGTTGACGCATCAACTCTGGATGCATACGTTGAAAAAAAAAAAAAAAGACTCTACACCAAAATATTAGTGGAAAGCATTTCTAGATAGAATTATGGACTACTTCTATTTTCTTCTGTTCTTCTGTGTTTTCCTGATTTTCTACAGTGGGCATATGTGACTTAGATAGCCACGTCATTCAACATTCACGCCTTCGCCCACCATCATCAAGCACCCACCGTATGTCAAAAACTGTTGTGTGCAGTGAGCATGCACAAACAACAAATTAGAAGCTCTGTCCTTGTGAACTTGCCTTCCATTGGAGGAGACGTGCAGTGAAGAAGGAGGAGGAGGAAGCGGAGGAGGAGGAAGAGAAGTAGTAATGGTAATAGCAGTAGTAGTAACATGAATAGCATGTGAGAAGGTGACATAAAACTGTGAAGGGGAGTAAGAGTGAAGTTGGGGGGGGGGGTCACTGGTAAATAGGACAGTCAGGGAAGACCTTACTAGGAAGGAGATAAAGACCTGAAGGATATTGCACAGAACATTCCAGACAGAAGGAACAGCAACTGCAAAGGCCCTGGGGTAGCAACATGGCTGAAATGCTTGAGAAACACCAAGAAAGCCTGTGTGGGTGAGGTAAAGAGAAGAAAGGGTTAAGCAGTAGGAGATGAGATGGAAGAAGTAATGGGGTCAGACTTTGTAGGACCTCCTGAGCCACTGGGAAGGCCCAAGTCTTCACTTTCAGTGAGATGGAAAGCACTAGAGGGTTTGCAGCTGTGGAGTGGCATGCTCTCACTTAACGTTTTTAACAGGTCACTTTGGTTGCCTGTGGACAGCAGACCCACGAAAGGTCAGAGCAGAAGAAGGGAGGGTGGTAAGGAAAGCAGAGTCGGGATCCACACATGGGATGATGGGGGCCCAGACCAAAAAGCCAGCAGCAGAGAAATGCCCACATTCTGGATTCCCAAGATGCAGCCCCCAGGATTTGTGGAGAAAACACAGTGAAAAGAAATGTCTGGAACTAAATGCGACACTCCTGATGTGGTCTTACGACGCAGAGGAGATAGGGTTTTACATTTCCTTTCTCAGAGTATCTTTTTCCAGCAAACACAGAAACCCTCATGCCGAGCCAGCCAACATGCTGAGAATGATTAAGTAAGGTACACAGCCCGTGTGGGATCGGACCTACCAAGGGTGAAAAGCTCTCTAAGGGCAACCACTCCCACTAACCACAGCCTTCCCTCCTCCATCTTCCCCTGGCTCCATCTGAAACTCCCTGCATCCTCGTGAAGGCTCCTCTTCCTGGACTAGTCTCTGTTTTTCCAGATCCTTCATCAACTCATGGCCCACTGACCTCCCCGTGGGCAGCCCTTTATCCTCCTCCTGGTACCCTGAAACCTCTCATCTCCTTACTAACCAGAAGCCTGGCCACCCCCTTGCTCTCCCCTTTCTCCATCCACCCCCGAGACGAAGCATTGCTGGAGAAATCATGCCATGCAATGGTACTGGTCAGGTCTACCACAAATCCCGGAAGTGTGTAAGTTCATTTGGAATCTACTTTGACTCCTGAACTTTTTTGTATTCATTTCTAATTCACTTCCTATGTAATACCCAGCACACCTGTTGGAGACCTGGTATTTTCTCGCTCCTCACCCCCAACTCTCTGACCTCACTCACAGAGGACAACCTTGTTCTCTATCTCCTCAAGAAGACTGAAGCCACAAAATTCTTTCACTGTGAGCTTCTCACTCTCGAGGTTTCTCTGTAGCTTCACCCATAATCTCCCCCTTTTCTCTTGACTCAGAGGAAGAAGCTCCCTTGCACCTTTCCAAATTTAACCCTCCGTCTGTGCCCTGGATGCAGGCACTAAGACATTTTTCCAGCATGTTGTTCCATCCACTGTCTTGTCCCTTCTTCATCTTCCATCTTTCTTTCTGCAATGGATATGTTCTCCGTGCAAGAGAACTTTCTTCTATCCTAAAACAAATAATCCAAACCATCCCTTGACTCCACATAAGTGAACATTCAATATCTCACCTTCCCTTGTTCCAACAAAAGCTGGTTGAGCCACTCATGTGCTACAATTGTCAGACACAAAGGCAAACATGATATAGTCCCAGCCTTCGCCACCATATTTCTCAAAAGATCACTCAACACTACGCCATTTCACCTGTGTTTTCTTTAATGACTTGCAAGATGGCTTCTAGAGAACTCTACTGAAAGGTCTGGCATGATGAACCACACTCACTCCCAAGAGTGAGATCCTCCCCTTGCTCTGTGATCTTCAAAACCCTCCAGCTCCTGTCTCCCAGGCTCCAGTCCACCCCTTGCTGGACATCGCTACTCAACTCTCAAGCCACAGGTCAGAAACCAAGTTCTCCAAACTTCTCCAGCCTTCTCTCTCCTGTCCAACTCCACCTTTTCCTCAGGAACCTCCTTATCCCAAGAAATGGCACCCCTCTCTTCCAGGTCTCCAGGCCCAGCCTTCAGTAATCCTTAGCTCCTCCCTTATCCTCATGCCTTGGACCCAGTGGGTTTCAAAGATGGCTCTCCTGCATATGGCACCTTAGTGCCATTGCCCTCCTCCATCTTTCATGTCCCACGTCTTGTCCCTTTGTCTTAAAGCCTTTCTTTTACCCGAAGTGAGTGGCAAACCCTTAAAATCCCATAAAATGTTTTGTTATTTTTTGTTACCACATCCACTTGTATTAGAACTTTTATGCTACGCCTGACCTTCCCAACTCACACAGAAGTGCTCCAATGACAGGAATCCTGTTCTATTTCTTCTTCTGTCCATCACAGAGCCATACACGGTGCAACCACAGCTGAACCATGCTTCCTTCAGTCTTGCCTTACTACACCCTTCCTTGTGCAGGTGTTTGCTCCTGTGACATGACATCGGGCAGTGCTTACTACACAATATACGTTTGCCACAATCACAATATTGTGACCTGAGCTCATTTTTCAGTGCTCACGCCCCTATGAGAATGCATTTCTCCTTTTTTTAATTTAAATTCAATTAATTTACATATAACGTATTATTAGTTTCAGAAGTAGAGGTCCATGATTCATCAGTCTTATATAACACCCAGTGCTTATTACATCACATGCCCTCCTTAACATCCATCACCCAGTTACCCCATCTCCTGAACCCCCTCCCCACAAGCAACCCTCAGTTTGTGTCCTATGATTCAGAGTCTCTTATGGTTTGTCTCCCTCTCTGGTTTCATCTTGTTTTCTTATTTTTTTTAATTTTTGTTTTGTTTTTGATATACAGTATTTAATGGCTCTACTCTGGGGCCAAGGCTTTTTCCTCCTAATCACTATGTCTACATCAAAAGAAACACAGTAAGAGAGAGCTGCAAGTGAAACAACCTGGTCTAAGAAACGACCTGGTCTAGTCCCCAGCCCTCAGTCCCCACAGAGAATGCTTATACAATGCTTATGAGAGGCACCAGCTCCTGGGCTCAGCCTCCCAGAAACAACTGCACATCCGGGGAAACGGAATGCCCAGACAGAGCCTCCCACTGCATGTGGCTGTCCATCTCCTGTTGAGCTCCCCCCTCCCTGAACATTTCTTGAGAGTAAGAATGATGTTAATTAATCCAATAATTTCTAGTGCCCAGGAAATGAATCAATGATGACTTATTTCTTGTTTGTGATGGATATATGAACTGGTTCTCAACTCAGCTGACAACCATGGGGAATAATATTCCTCGAAGGTGACTGTGCTTGTCTGTAGGCAGTGTGCCTGTTTGTAGAATTTCTTCCTGTAATTTCTTTGAGCTAGAGTATGAGCTTGGGTGTTGGAAGAAGGAAGAGTCTAAGGGATGACTCATGGGGAATTTCCCATCTCCACTGGCCTAGTCTGTCCTGAATCACTGCTGAGTCAGTTCACAGGGTTAAATGAAGAGACATGGATTTTCTGCTACCTTCCTGACCTCAAATGTCCTGATGTGGCCTCCAGTTTCCCATGTATGCAGCTATGGATTTGTTCTTGCCAAGATATTTGGAGTTGGGTTAGTGATGAAAGAGGGTGTGTTCCTCATTGCACAACAAGGTCTCATGGCTGACAATATGTGGTGGACTATATATAATATTTACAAACGCCACAATAACATATAAAATATAACATTCTGGCATGACAGAAAATGAACAAAAAGACTATTATTTTGCAGTCATAGAAAGAGGAAGAGAAGAAGAAACAAAAAGAGAGTCATATACGTAGACAAGAATGTGAAATGATGGACCTACAGCTCCACTATGATCCAACCAGGTTTCTGCAGCACTTTGTGGGTTCAGCAGACACTGGCTAAGCATTTGCCAACATCCCCTTCCTCCCAGGTGCCCAGCTAAACTACATTTCCCAGCCTCCTTTGCAGTCAGGTGTGGTCATGTGATCGAGTTCTGGCCAATGGGAAGTGAGGGGAAACCTGGCCTGCAAAACACTCGCACGGGGGAATCCCCCGTTCTCTTCCCCACCCAGTGGCTGAATGGAAAGGCTTCCGGGGACCACAGAGAAGGACAGAGGCTGGGAGGGAAGGCGGTTGGGTCCCTGAACCACCGCTTACAAGAAAGAGAGCTACCCAGGAGAGCCACACCACCAGGAACAGCCTCAACGGACCCAGGGAGAAACACTTTTGACTGCAGGGTTTGTGAGAGCTGTTAGCCTTCCCTGATTAACCCTGAGGTCGTTCCTCACTCCTGCCCGGCACCCCTAGCCAAACCGAACCCAGTAATCTGAAGTTACGCAGTAAGGAACTGGCATCTTCCAGCTTAGTGATCATCACGTAAGAAGCACTGGGTCTTCCTGCATCTGCCGGTGTTTTGAGAGACTCTTAACTTGGACACGCACAAAGTACATGGATTCAACTACCCAAAGCTACAGGTGCTCATCAAGAGAAAGTCCTAAATGTTTCTGTGTCCTGGCATGGTGATATCATGTAGTACGTTCCCTGAAGTGCCAAGAAAAGTGCTCAATCACCCCCAATAACTATGGAAAAATGAGAAATTTGGAACTTTATTTTTAGTTGCTAACATATGCATTTCTGCAAACTTTATTTAAAGCTAAAAGAAATATTTCCATATTGAATTTCAGTAGTGCAATATGCTGTTTTAGAATTAAATTTTAAAATCTGGTACATAAGGATCTGTAAAGTTATGTAATCTCTGCTGCGTTTCACAGTGTTGCTCCCCCTTGCGAGTTGTAAGTGGATTGCCAAGGCTTTGTGTCACATGCTATTAGGGAACATCTCCCAGACTTCTAGGGCCCCACAGGGGAGTTTTAAAGATCTGTGAGGATCAATGACCCAAAATATAGTAGCTTGAGAAAAAGCTAATATTTTTTTTTATTGGCTAAATGTTGGACAACTTAGAAGTCTTGGGACTTTAACCAAAGAAAACAACACAGTGATCATTTAGATGTGAAGCTCTTAAAGGTGCAGAGTAAATTATAACCACATGGGGGAAGACGCCATGTGTTGTGGACAATTACCCTGGATTCTTCAGAAGACTTTCAAAATGTTCTAGGTATGTCTTTTGAAGTGCTTTTCCCACAAAGATGTGTACCCCAGCACCACCTCCATATTTAACCTTTCTTCTTTGCTCCTAAAGATACAGAATTAACTGAGATTGGGGACAAATACAAGTGAACAACATTTCTAAAAACTATGTATTATTTGGAACTATTATTTGACATATGCTGTTGGCAACTGGCATTTTATATTTCATTTTATGATTTTTTTTTTCTTTTAACTGTAACATGGTATTAAGTTCCTGATGGGATGGAGTTCTGGTGTCAGACGTCCAGCAGAGACCAACTACTGAAGGAGAGGATGCTTAGAGTTGCCCCAAAGTTGGTCTGCTGAACTCAGCCCGCCATGGATCTCAAGGGTACAGGAGGTCAAAGCAATGGCAGAAGTGGACGAGTAAGGTGGGAAAGGGGGCACAGTTCACACCCTTCTTCCACATGTGGTTCACAAGACGAAACAGGTCAGAATCAAAGGAGGCAAGAAACCTTAAATTGTATGGAAGACTGAAGTTTAAGAATTAAATGAACTTCTCAATACCTGAAAATAAAATTGTGCATTAACCATTATAAGGAACATAACACTATCAATGACCTGAGATATCATTTGAGTGTGGAAGAGGGGAGGCCTGGGTGACTCAGTCGGTTAAAGCGCCTGCCTTTGACTCAGGTCATGATCTCAGGGTCCTGGGATCCAGTCCTGCATTGGGCTCCAGACCCACATTGCGCTCCCTGCTCAGTGGGGAGTCTGCTTCTTCCTCTCGTTCTGCCCCTCTGCCTGCTTGTGTGCTCTCTCTCTCTCTCAAATAAATAAATAAAATCTTTGAAAAAAGAGAGAGAGAGAGTGGAAGAGAATATTTCCTCTAAACAGGTGTGCACTCGCTGATCCAGCTCATTCAAAAAAAAAAAAAAAAAGTTACATATATGTATGTTGGCACTCCAATAGCTGAGCATGATGATTTGTAAAAATCATATTGGTAACACTTTGAAATTTCAATCTTCAAGACGGAGTAAGTCATAATCCCTTCTACTGAGGTCCTGTTTAGTAGGCATTCTATTTTTCCAAAGGCATTCCAAAACTTCTCGTCCAAAGGCAAAGATTACTGTAGGTGTGCCTCAAACAAGAAATACTTTTCCACCACTCTCCAAATCCTCAAATAGTAAACAGTAAAAGCATGGTAATACAAGATGGAACAGTGTTTAACATCACCACGGCATTCCTACAAGCCTGGAATAGATCTTCTTTAGGAATTACTTTATTTCCAATGATATGTCTGTAAAGAAAGTGGCTTTAAGTGAGCCAAATGTAACAAGAGAAGAAGCCTCGCAGATACACTTATTACCACACACAGAGGTAACAAAGATTACAGTGCAAGATGAGGGGTAAAGCTAATGATCCCAATGAATAAGGCAAAGACATTGAGGTACCTTTAAAAGAAATGAAGTCATGAGGGCAGTATTTGTAAACAGTTTAACCATCAAGACAGAGAAGACTGAGAAATGTATAGTCTTTCCTCGAGATGGAGGGAAACACATAAAATAATGTGACTGTATAATCAGAACATAAAATATCAGCGACCGGGAAAGAGAAGAGAGATCGAGATTCAGGCAAACAGAAGAAGCACTACAGTATGAAGGGCATCTGTAGGCGCCCACAGGGGACAGAAAACTTCATGGAGCATGGAAGCCCCAGACCCTGCTGATTCGGGAAGCCTGGAAGGTGGCCTGGTGAGGAAACAGCAGAACTAGAACAGGGAAACCCACGTGAGCATCCTCCCCCAAATGTTCTTTCTGGTCAAAAAAATTCCCAAATCTAGTAGAAGCAGGAGGTTGAAGCAGAAGCATGTCGGGAACAGGAGTAGAGTCGCCTCTGGTGACACATGCAGGGACCGTCCTGCTTTCTAGCACAGCACTTGGTAGGGAACAGATTGCCTCCCCCTGGATCCCATTTCATTTCAAGCGCTGAAGACAATGGCACAAGGAGGCCCAAGGCAGACAAGAATAAAGGCCAAATACTGGACTCAGATGCTGGGAGGTGGCACGGAGTGGGAGGCTGATGCCATGCCCAACACGATCTGGGTGTCTGAATAACCCACAGAATTAACCAAAAGCCTTAGAGAAATTCAGTGTCAACCCTGAATAACAGAAGAGGCAGATGATACCATAAACAGAGTAAAAAATGGTTTGTCCAGAGGTTTAAACCCAAGAAATATTCAAACAATAGAATTAGTTACTGTGAAAGGATTTTTTAAATAATCATCGTTTTTTTTGTAAGCATTTCAACTTTCCATCATGGTGGCACTGGGTAATGGTGGAACTCTGTGACACCAAGTGCCCCAATCCAAGTGCTAGGGACAAGAGGCTTATTCCATGCTGGGAAAATCATATAGATCTTGTGAACAATAGGCATTTACTACTGAGCGGGAGATAATCCTACAGGCAGTAACAATGGAGTAACAGTGTCAAGCAAATGGTGACCGTGTGGACTTTTCAGAGGAGCTTGCTGCATCCCATTCTTCTGCAGATGCCCAGAGCAGCCATGGAGGGATGCCTCTCAGCTCTCCCTTCAAAAAAGAACCCAGCATTCACCTGAGCAGCCCCCAGCTGTTCCCAACTCCTGCTCTGCCCCATCCCAGACGGCCTCGAGCCAATAACTAAACACAGTGGGGGGTGAGAGCCTGGCCACATCTGCCCAGTGCAGGACCCCTCCAAAGGCCACCTCTGCTCCAGGGCTCCCCACGGGGCTGGTCAGACTGCCCAATCTGTGTCTGGTCTGAGGCTCTCCTTGCCCAAACCTACTCCATCCTCATTTTATCATTAACAGGCACACCCCACCCCATCCCCTCTAATAAACTTCTTGCATTTCTAATTCTGTCTCAACATCTGCTTCCCAGGGAACCCAACTAATACAATGCTCCTAAAACTGATACTAGGGGGAAGTGACTTTCCATGCCCCAAAAGGAAAATCAACTTTCCAGAAAATAAAGCTTCCTATAATTCCGGTTATCCATGGTGTTATTTGACCATTTTAAAGGCAACAAACAAGCATCACATATTTGAATCCTCACTGAGTGAACTGATGATTGAAACATTATTGTCATTATGACACAACATAATTAGGATTGTATGTAACATGTTACTTTTCTGTTTTCAGGTAAATTTAAGTAGTTTTACTTGATGCAAAAATAATAGTACTTAAATCCTTTAATTGATTGATATGTGTTAATATTAATCAAAAGGTTTTCTAAGACATACACTTTTTAATAATGTAAAATGTATTAAAAAAAAAAACCTGTGAAGGCATTATGGCTAATTGAAAAAATCAGTCAGAGAAAGATAAATATTGTGTGATCTCACTACATGTGAATCTTAAGAAACCAAACTCAGATACAGAGCAGCATGGCTTTTGCCAGGGGCTGGCGTGGGGAAATGGGGAGATCTTGATCAAAGGGTACAAACTTCCAGTTAGAAGATGAATAATTCTAGGATGTAATGCACAGCCCGGTGATTATAGTCAACAATACTGTATCTTGAAATATCTTGAAATACTTGAAAGTTGCTGAGTAGGTCTTAAATGTTCTCACCATTAAAAAAAAAAAAAGATAATTAGGGGCACCTGGGTGAGGGGCTCAGACAGTTAAGCGTCCGACTCTTGATTTTGGCTCAGGTCATGATCTCAGGGTCGTGAGATCGTGCCCCGCTCCGGCTCCATGCTGGGCATGGAGCCTGCTTAAGATTCTCTCTCTCCATCTTCTTCTGCCCGTCTCCCCGTTTTCTCTCTCGCTCAAAAAAAAAAAAAAAAAAAAAAAAAAGGATAATTATGTGAGGTGAGGGCCATGTTACCTAACGCTACTCTGGTAATCATTTTGCAACATATCCATACATGTATCAAATCATCACGTTGTGTACCTTCAACTTATACAATATTAAATGTCAGTTATATATCAGTAAGGCTGGGAAAAGCAAAAACAAAAGACCTCCTGTTATTTTTTCTTATCCATAGCCACATTTCTTTACCAGGTATGTGCTACAGCACGTGGTTTAGAGGTTATTTGTGTGTGTGTGTGTTTGTTTTTTAATTTCAGTTTTGAGGAATCAAGTAATGGGTCTTACTTTTATTGGATATATGTGAAATTTCCATTCCTAAAGACTAAGAAATAAGTGCAGCAGCATACTGTTTAAATTATTCAAAAGATAAAAATATCTTCTCTCTTTGGGTCTGTTTTCTTTCCTGATGTCTTTGTTCATTGCTAATATTGTCTATTTATGTGTAATTCTTCCAAGACAACCTCTCCTGAGAGCCAAATAGGAAACCACCCAGCTAGCCTAACCTGCAGGCTCCAGGTCCCTTTTCTAATGTGCAATGAAATAGGTAAATTTACATAATCTTTTTTTCCCCCAAAACAATAATAGAAAGCAAGTATTTGAATTGAGAGTTGTTTCAAACAACATAAGTCATGAAAAATGTGACTTGTTTTTGACTGTTCCTTTGGCATACACTTTTGATTAGGGACGAATAAATTTAAACATAAAAGCATTTTAAACTTGGGGTTTAAAACAAAGGACATAAGAATCACATGGTTAGAGTTTTATATTTTTGTCAGCCTCAAATTCAGTTGGCTCAATACTACCACTACTGTAAAATTTTATGAGACTAATTTGGAGGTCCATATAAATTGGTATTATTGTTTATTTTTGGATATTGATACTAGCAGCATCATTAGCAGTTAATGTGTAATGCAAATGAATAGTACTTTCCAGAAAATCCACAAAGAATCACTAAAAAATTAATAGCCACGCTGCAGTCAAATTTGTTTACTTTTTTTTTTTAAGTACATTCTCAGAATTAACATGTACTCTCCATTAAGCAATACACAGCCAGGATTTTAATTCAACCCTGGAATTTGATCTTTAAAATTAAAAGAAAAAAAACCCAACTTTCTCTGCTATTTACAGTTCCTGCTTTGGGATAAATCCCAACATCTGGATACCAGAATCAGAGCAGCAAAAATCCATGGAGACACATGTGCAATTTTATGCCTGCAAACGCACTACTTTTTAGGGTGAAACCACGATGGTGTTTCCCCCCTCATTTCTTACTTCACAGAAATCCTGTGGGGCGTTTTCCAAACATATCCAGAGTAAGAAATCATATATGATAGATCACAACCCACTATATACACACTCGCATATAGAACTAAAGTGAAAGTTTTCTCAAATAACACGTTTGCTTTCTGTATGCAGCGCACGCTGAGAGTTTCCACGCTATTCCATTCCATTTCCCTTTGTTAATCCCAGCCTTGACTCACTTCCACAAATGGGTCGTGATCTGTAATCTGAAAACCAGGGCTTCAGAGCCTTGCCCGTAAAAAGGTTGGCCCTCAGGCCAGCAGCCCCGGCAGCACCTGGGGCCTCGCGCGAAGTGCAGAATGTCCAGGCTCCCCCGAGTCCCCGGGTGATGCGTCTGCACGGGGAAGTCCGAGAAACCCTGCTCTAGAACACAAAACTGCGGAATGAGGATCTGTCATCTGAACTGAATTTAGACCAAGAATGTGTTTCAGAACAACCTTTGTTCGAAGAAGCCCTGTCAGTCCAGGGACTTCAAGAGGCCATACATTTTCTGGCAGGATAAGTGAGTGCAAATGAAAATTTATTTTCAACTTCATGAACTGCCTCCAGTGGGTTTCCATCGCTAGCACAGGGCTCCTGATCTGGGATCCCTGGGACTCTGGGGACAGGTGTGCAGGGCTGCTGAGTCAGCCGCAGAAAGTTCTGGGAGCATACAGGCATGTGTGTGTGTGTGCACGCATGCGCACATGCACTTATGCTGGGGAGAAAATATATAATGTTTAGCAAATCTCTAAAGAGTTCCGTGATTCAAAAAAAATTAAGGTGAACTATCAAGCTATGAAAAGACCTGGAGGAACCTTAAATGCCTATTACTAAGTGAAAGAAGCCAATCTGAAAACACTCCATACTGTATAATTCCAACCATATTACATTCTGAAAACCACAGAACTATGGAAATAGTTGAAAGATCAGTGGTTGCCAGGGGCTGGGGTGGGGATAGGTGGTGGCAGGGAGCAATGAACGGACAGAGCACAGAGGATTTTTAGGACAGTGAAATTCTTCCGTATGATTCTACAGTATCCTATGATATGATACCTACCATTATATATTAATCTAAACCCATAGAATATGCAACACAAAACGTGAATCCTAATATAAACTATGGACTTCGGGTGATAATTATGTCAATGTGGGTTCATCCATTGTTAACAAATGCACTACTCTGGTGCAGGATGTTGATAATGAAGAGGCTGTGGGTCTGGGGGGTAAGGGGGAGAGGGGGAATCTGTACTTTCTGCTCAGTTTTGCTGGGAACCTAAAACTCCCCTAAAAATAAATATACATAAAAGTTAGGACACATTGCCCTTGAGAACACATTGTCTCTGTTGCACATCAGTGGTGTGGTTACAATCATACCTATAAGGGAGGATAGAGAAGTATGAAGAGTAGGTGAATACCAAATGGCGCCCTCTGTCCCAGAATAGAACATGGCCCTTGGATCATTCTCATTTCATTGGGACCGTTGCTACTTAATTCAATCAACACAGACATGTTAAGTATCTACTAAGAACAAGGTACAATGAGAGACAATAAGAACCAAGTGATCCCTTTAAGTCATGTATAATCTAGCAAGCTGATTGAGAAAACAAGCACACAGATATCATTATATGGTAACCATCCCCTCCTCTCTCCAAATGGCAAGGAGCCAGATGTTGAGATTTGGAGGGTAGAAAGACAAAAGCAAGAGGCCAGAAGAGCATAGGGCAAACAATTCAGTTCACTGTTGAGTGGGCAATGGGCAGACAGGTATAAGCACTTGGACAGAGACACCAGCCGTTTCCAACCTTGACCTCTTCTGGTCAGTCTGTGCCACATCCTGATTGGCGTGCCCATGCTCCTTGTCAAATATTTGGATCATTTATCCTTCAGGGTCCCTTAAAGGGGGACTAGCAGGAAAAAGCAGCCGCAAAGTGATGCTGGGTTTATTCTGCACAGAATGAAGAACTCCAGACGGAAGAACCCGGCTTTGATGCTAAAAGCCAACACTGCGCGTCTTCTGTGAACACTGAACGCCTTTGCGGGTGGTTCTTAAAAGAAAATGGGTTTTTCTTCTCTTTTTATTAAACAAGTCAAATACAAAACTGGGAAACATATAAAAGTAAAAATAAGAAAAACATCATGGGGCGCCTGGGTGGCTCAGTTGGTTGAGTGTCCAACTCTTGATTTTGGCTCCAGTCACCATCTCAGGGTCCCCACATCAGGCTCCATGCTGGGTGTGGAGCCCACTTAAGATTCTCTCTCTCCCTCTGCCCCTACCCCCCGCTGTTTGCACACTCTCTCTCTCTCTCTCTCTCTCTCTCTCTCTCTCTCACCAAACAAAAAAAAAAAAAAAAGAGAGAGAGAGAGAGAGAAAGAAAGGAAAATCAGATAAGAACTGCCTACATTTGAAAGTTAAGGGAAAGATAGTAAAGAAAAATATCAGTAGGTGCAAGGAAAAAAAAAATGTTAATCTCATGGGTGTAATTGCAAAAACTAAAAATCAGAATAAACATAAAAACCATCTGTATGACAAATACAACATAGCTCAGAGTTAATATCATTAAAATACAATTTATACAAGTTGTTGAGAAAAGCACTAACCCTTCTAAATCCTAACTGTGAGAAGAGCTGTCTATAGGAATCTACTGCAGGGTTCTTCCCTTTTATGTTTGCACCACTCCAAGGGGACTTCTGGACCCTCCAGGCAAATCACTGCTGCCAAGGCTGCCCATAACTTCTGAGTTGTCAAAGCTGATGGTCCTCACCTTTACCTTCTACCCACTGGCTCTTGCTCTCAGCCCTGCGTGGGTTCTTCCTCCTCGCCCCAACCTCTGCATGTTGGAGGGACTCAAAGCCCATCCCTAAGGCTCTTCTGTATCTGAGTCCCTGGGTGACCTCATCTAGTGACCCAACCTTAAATGCAAGTTTATGACTCAAAATGTATGACTCAATCAGATCATGTCACCCATTTTGCTTCAAACCCTCCAGTGGTCCCCAGCCCCCACATGCAGGACAAGATTTAAGAGTCTTTCCCCTTGTGTATCAGAGCTGACACATATGGCCTCATCATCACCTCCCCAAGCCCACATCCAGCAGCTCTACCCTCATTCTACACCAGCCCCCAGTCTCCTTGCTGTTCCTTCAACACACCAAGCAAGCTCCTTCCTAATGGCCTTTGCACACATTGTTCTTACTCTCCAGGACACTCTTCCCCCATGTGATGATGTGGCTCATGCTCTCACCTCCTCGGCTCTCTGACTGAATTTCAGCTCCTCCAATGACCTTCCCTCACCTCTGTGTAAAATGGCACCTCTCCCTCCATGACCCTCTTGCTTACCTCTTGCTTACCTTACATTTTGTTCTGGAGAATATCAACCAGCATTGATGTATGTATGTTGTAATGCTGGTTGTAATACTGTAATGTTACATGTATATAAACATATCCTATCTCAACTCCTAGAGTGTAAGCTTCATGCAAGTAGGGATCTTATCTGTTTGGTTCATGCTCTACTCCCAGCAATGTTGAATGATTTCATTGACATGGTCAAAAAACTGACCAAAGAGATAATGTAACTTGCTGATAAATGTATGAAGTGATCACTTGCACAAGTTTCCAAATGAAATACCATCTGTAAAATTCCACTTTCCACCCGTCAAATCAGCAAAGGTTAAAATTCACAACACAGTGTGATCAAATACTTGTTGGAGAAGTAAAGAAAGGCACAATTGGGTGGGGGAGGCTGGTATCAAAAGCCTTAAAAGTGTTGGTGCCCCTTGAATTTATCATGGTTTCTGGGATTTATCTCCCGCTTCTGGGAGGATTAACCTGGCGGCGTGGGATAAGCAGGTCAGGCCCAGTAGGAGGAGAACAGCGTGCAGAGCCGAGAGGGACTCCAGGGACAGCACAGGAGGGGGACAATGCAGACCTGTCCTCATGCCACACAGAGCAGGGGCTATGAGGTAGACACGAATGGAGAGGTGAAAGAGAGAGAAAAATTAAAGAGATTCCCTAAATTTTAAGCCTGGATCCCTGGAAGAAGTAGCCACCATGAAAAAAAGAGGAAGAGGACGACATTCACAAAAATGCTTACATGATGATGACAACAGGAACCACTGCTACTTACCAGATACCGTTCTAAGGCCCTCCCATGAATCACCTCACCGGATCCTCCTAAAAGCATAGGGGATAATGCCTTTCTCCTCACTTCACTGATGGAGACCCGGGGCTCCCAGGGGCTCAGGAGCTTGCCCAAGGTCAATCAGCAAAGGTTCTGCCTGAGATTGTAAAGTCTGGCTTCAGAGCCTGCCTGCTCACCCACTACTCTATAACTGTGCCCGAGGTGCTCGAGGCCAACTGCATACAACCTCTAACCATTCTCCTGGGAAGTGATCTGACTCTCCTCCAGCCCTGCTTACACTTCCTGATAAAGCTGGTGCCCCCCCCCCCGAAGGTCAGCTCTCTGAATCTCACAGTGAGGAGTCATCAGTTTCCGGGGCACGGTGCAGCGTGCCCGGGGGAGCATGCCACTGAACCCCAGTGCATGCATCCTGAGCACAGCCCCCAGCAGTGGGTGGCGGAGCTCCGCCCAAGGGGCGCAGGAAGCCAGTGAGGAGACAGAACATACAGCCCAGTTCCAGCAAACCCCGCATAAGGTATCTGCAGGCGGGCCCGTCGGATGATGGAAGCCTCCACTGTTTTTGCCATATCATATGTCTGGATATCTTTAAGCATTATTATTTTCTGATTATAAAAATAATACACATGCATTGGGGAAATTCTGGCTCTTCTATGTTTAATTAAGTGCCATTATTCCGCAGAAAGAAGTGTGGCTATAAACAGTCTCCAAGTCGTCAGGCTTGTCGGGATGTGTGAACCCCGCTGGAATCTGATCAAAGCTGATTTATTGAGGGAGAAAAAAAAAGCAGTGTATCAAAGGCTTACATCATCTTCACAGTAACAGACTCTGAGGGGAGAACTGGGTCTCTTTGCTGAGTATGTCTTCGAAAGGACAAGCTTCCTACCCTCCTGTGAAGCGGTGACTATAAATCAGGTTTGCAAACAGGTGCGAAATGTTTACGACTCAATGGGTCTTTTGACACCCAGGTGGGGGTTAGGTAGGGAGCTCCACACTTCTCCCCGAGGATGGGGTACCTCACAACCAGCCAGAGAAGTCCCCCAGCCCCTCTCTTGGGAGGCAGGCTGGGCACCTTCTTGCACCTGCTCCGTGTTCCTTTAAGAGTCCCGCTCACATGCTGGCTTCTCTGGCTTCCCAGTGACCACACATTTAACTCACTTCCAAAAACTCTTCTAGGACCTTCCATGACACACAAACAGGGCTTACGTGTAGCATCTTTTATCGTCAGGAACATTTAGCATCACGCCCAAAGCGGCAGCCACAGAATCACATGGAAAGAAGTCAGTTCAGCAGTTCACTGACGTACATCTGTCCATTTCTCTCCTGAGTATTCTCTCTCCTTCCTTCTGCCCTTCTACTACTACTGTGTAAGAGTATGCTAATATGGAACATTATCTATTAATAATATAACAGTATGTTACATAACTGCCATATTTAATATAATATATTGCTATATTGATAGTATTAATAATATATTAACATATTGATATCTTATATCAATATATTGTTATTAGTGTTAATAATATATTAGTAACAATATTTTATTAATATAGCAATACATTCTATAATTACTATAATATATAAATATAACAAAACATAATATATAACATATATTAATATTATATAACCAATGTGGTATTAATAACATCATAATATATTAATAATAATATGTGAAAGGAATAATAAGTGCTTAGCATGTGCCAGGCACCGCTCTGAATGCTTTACATACATTATCATTCACTAATTTAATTCTCAGGATTCTACAAGACAGGTACCCTATTTAGCTCCATTTTACAGCCAGGGAAACTGAGGCAGTTGATAAGTGAAACCAAGTTTCCAACCCAGACTATCTGACCCGAATACACTTAAAAAATAAGCAAAACATATAAAAGCTGAAAGGAAAAGGAGAAGGGGGAAGAATCACAATTAGAAACAAACCTGGATAAGCCTATTTTTCAGTCCTTTCGATGTAGAAGCATCAGGAAACCTGGACAGAGACCTTGTTTATTTCATGCTCCGCCATCCGAGATCCGCACACAAAATCCTGGGTGGCAGGAGCTAGACTAGCTAAAAGTGGACCACAGAACCGGGCCTGGCTGTCGTACTCGGAGGACAGAGGGTCAGTGTGGCAGTGGAGTGACCGACTCCAGGCATCTCTAGGCGTGGTGGCACCTGAGCTGCGCTTGTGACCCATCAGCCACGTGGAGCATGCTCAGAATCACCCCCATGCTTCCCCTACAATAAACAGTAAAGTGTGATCCCCAAGAGGACCTGAGGCCTTGAGGCGGTCTTCGGGCAGAAACAGCGGGACAGGTGAGCACAGGTGGGCACAGGTGGTGTGAGCAGCACAAGCCGGGCAGGATGAGGACGACCGGTGAGATGCGGGGAGCAGGTCAGGCAGCTTCCCTTAGATGCCTGCCCAGCCCCCCACCCTGGGTCCCTCATCTACTGCGTGCAGCGCCATATCCCAGGTGTTTGGGAACATGTGACTTGCACCTGGACTGCAGGTGCTGCATCTCTGTGGTCCCTTATGCCCCCACCCACCCCCAACCCCGCCGTGGGCACATGGAAGGCTTTGATAAATGTGGTGAGCCACTCTCAGCGCTAAAGGCAGGGGGACTCGCTCAACTCAGAAATGGCTGGAGCTGCCCTGAGAAGCTCATGCTCAGCCTCAGTGCAGACTCGGCTCTCATCGCCGTCCGCCACCCGGATGTCCCTTGACCAGCACGGACTCCCACCTTCTGTCCTAGACCAGCACTGGATCAAGTGATCTCTAATGTAACGATTTGCTAGCGTGCAGAGTGGTTTACAATTAGAAAGTATCTTGCCAAGCATGATTTCACCACGAGCTACCCAGCTCCATCTTCCCTTCCTCTTCTTTTATCCTTCTTTACATCCTAATTTTTTTATTGTAAATGTCACTCTTACACAACAGGATAGGTAATAATTTGTGCACTTTAAAGAACAGGAAGCAAACAGCCTTGTATGCGCTCCTCAGCTCACAACACGCAAGACCAGGACCTCAGATGCCCCTTCCAGAAGCTCTCCCCTCCCCGACAAGGTAACTCCTCTCCTGAAGTATGGACTCGACACGGCTTTTTTCCTTTTTCGACACATACGTGTTTCTATGAAAACATAATGTTTTTTGGTTCTGCCACTTTTTGATCTTTATATGTGGAATCATATAAAAATTTATATGTATTGGGCGCCTGGGTGGCTCAGTTGGTTAAGCGACTGCCTTCGGCTCAGGTCATGATCCTGGAGTCCCGGGATCGAGTCCCGCATCGGGCTCCCTGCTCGGCGGGGAGTCTGCTTCTCCCTCTGACCCTAACCCCTCTCATGTGCTCTCTCTCAAATAAATAAATAAAATCTTTAAAAAAAATTTATATGTATTTATTCTCCTATGACTTGTTCTTCCACCCAACCTTGAGAATCATCTGGATTAAGACACAGACACAGGTAGACACTTGTTGATTTTCACTGCTGTATAGTCTTCTATTACAGGACAGGAATGCCATTTATTTATCCATTCTCCTGGTGGGCACCTGGGCTGTTTCGTTTTGCTCAGGTACATCTCCGGGTGTCCAAGTGCAACAGGGGGCATGTCCAGGGGTGGGGCCACCGGACCACAGGTGGGAGCATCTTTAGCTTTACAAGATAATACTCAACTGATACCAAAGTGGTTATACTGGTTTACACTCCCACCAGGGTGGAAGAGAGGATCCTGTGTGCCACATCCAAACCTCTGTGCTATAAACCTGTTTTATCTGTATATTATTGTTTTCCCTTATCCCTTAGCCACTTCTCAAAGCAACTAGCCTACATGCCCCACACATGCACCCATCTACTCTGTTGTGGTCACTGTGTTTTAAGTTTGTGCACATGCATGGAAATTATGTGATGTTGTCTGGGAAGTGTACGTGTTCTCATGAATGTGAAAAGCATTATCCCATAGAGTGCACTGTTTTGGATTTTTTTCACTCGACTTAATATTTTGTAAGACATACCCTTGCCGCTCCATGTGTATCAGCAACACTAATAAACACTGTATCTTTAAGATGGGTGTTACCCCCACTTACAGACTACCACAGGAACAGCTCCCTACAGGTCAGCACTCAGTGGGGTTTTGGTGTGTTACACGTAATAACTCACTGAATCCTCACACTGACCCCACAAAATAGATGCCTGCGTTTCAGACAAGAGGAAAACCAGGCACAGAGATTAAGGAACCTGTCCAAAGTTAGTAAATGATGAAACAGGATTTGAATCAAGTCTTTTTTTTTTTCTTTTGAATCAAGCCTCAAGACGCCAGAGCCCTCGCTCTGATCCATGGCACGAACCTAGCTAGGATGTATGACTCAGAAGGTTTTGTAACCAGCAGCTCCAGATGACACAGCTGGTGAACCAGTGAGTGAAACTCACATCCACGCTGTTCCCCTTGGTCCCGTCCTCGCTTGCTCAGCTGCCAAACGTATGGCCTTCTATGTGAATGGCAAAGGGAACAACTGGAAAATGTGCCAATCAGGGGTCTCTTTAAAGCTGTAAACTTGACTAATACGTTAACCCTCTTCATCAAATGTTAGTAAATGAAAATATTAAGATGGAACTCTTGAGAGGACATGCAATAGCGGAAATTGAAAATTCCTTTATCCGAATGAGAATTAATGACCAAAAGCTTGAATCCTAACAAAATGAATCTGCAAGTCCTTTTCCCTGCAGGGGTTGATAGCATGGGTCCATCTTTGGCAGCGATGGACTCTACCCCCATGCAGAGCAGAAGCATGGCCACACGAACCTACCATGCTAACATCATGCTTCTGGAACATGTAAGTATAATTTCTATTATAAGAAAGGAGGTGGAAGGGCCAGCCAAGACAGACAAAATGTGCTGAGTGGGGCACCTGGGTGGCTCAGTCATTAAGTGTCTGCCTCCGGCTCAGGTCATGATCCCAGGGTCCTGGGATCAAGCCCCACGTCAGGTTCCCTGCTTCCCCCTCTCCCACTCCCCCTTCTTGTGTTCCTTCTCTCGCTGAGTCTCTGTCTGTCAAATAAATAAATAAAATCTTTAAAAATAAATAAATAAACAAAATGTGCTGAGTGACTTAGTATTATCACCAACAGAGAATAAGCTAGTCTTTTTTAAAGTCCTGCTCATTTTCTTCGTTACACTATTTAAATCAAGAATGTTTTCTATTTCACAGTTACTTACCATCCCTCCCTTTTATTATTATTTCTAGCTCCTTAAACATATAAAATGGTAAAAGCAATTTGTTCTGGCAGAAAAGAACTATAGTAAATCATGCAGAATAAATTTCTTAAATACCAAAGAAACACTGCTTCCCTCCAGATCAGTCTATGGACACACATGTGAAGGACACATAAAAGTCTGTCTCCCTGCTACCTGCCAGGTGAAGTCACTTCTGTGGAGAATTCACGTCCTTTTCAGATGAAAAGAATGTTCAGTAACAATGCACCAAAGACAAAAATCTTCCACTATTTATATTAACACACCCAGAAGAACCATCCATATGCCATTTCTAAGAATTTCCCCTCCCAGAAATAAAAGCTGCGCTCAGCTCCGAACCAGAAACTTCTCAACACATAAAATATTACTGAATAAATTTCCCAAATCAGGTATTTTAAGGAAATGGTGGAAGGTCAACTATTTTTCTAACTTTGTTGTCAAGGACACCAATTTCATTTACCACCAAAAAAAAAAAAAAAAAGGAAGTCCAAGAATAATTATTCAAATTACAACAGGTGGAATTTGACAGATTTACAAAGGAGACAAATGTCTCTAATATCATTCTCTCCAACTTGGAGTCAACATCAGCTGTTAGTACCTGCAGCTTCAAATTGCCAGTTCATCCTCAACACACACAGAAGCCATTTGAGTTGAAATTTATTTTTAAAAAACTTTCTGGGTTACCATTTCTCTTCATCCTTCACTTACATTTATGGTAACCACTACGATGATAACAAGATACATCAGAGCTAAAAACAGAGCTCAGTCCTGAGATCAAATAGGGACATTGCCACTAAACACATTTTCAGAGATCATGTTACTCAGGTTTATCAGAGACCGTTGGCCCTTGATGAATTAACTTTTACAAATCTGTAATAATTCCTTGCTGACTTCATCTTTTCCTTCTGGTTAGCTAGGAATAAAATGCCAGTCAAAATGAATTTCGGTTGTTGACCTTCATATCCTGAAGTGTAGAAGATACTTCTTGTATCACGTTTTCTCTGTAAGCTTGTATTTGCATCCCGCAGCTTCACAGTCAACAGAGAAGAAAAAGAAAAATGTCTTCCCCACCCTCATCCTGTGTCATGTAGACACACTTGCCAAATATTTCCCAGGTAGAGTAACCTTGTCACACCCTCAAGAGATTTCCCACTTGCATTTTGTGGACAGAACTGTCCCGCCCCAGTGAAACATCACACAGAAATCACATTGTAGTGTCCCCCAGAAACACCTGCTCCTCCCCATCTCTGAAGGAAATCCAGAACCCTCAACACTCCCTGGGTCACCCCTCTTTCTTAAGGAACGCACTGAACTCATTACCTCTAAACCCATTTTTGAATGTGTACATATGTGAATTCCACATGGTACATAACACTCCCCAATGTATTGCTTTTAAAATGCATGTGGGCATGTGTATGTGAGTGAGTGTGTGTGATATGAGAGGGTGTTTTATATTTTAGCCAAAAAAAACCTATCATTTTTATAAAATTATATTTAGCCTTGCGATTATAAGCCACTGCCCATTTTCAATAAATGTTTTAGGCCAAGAATAGAGATTAGTAAAACCTACCAGGCCACTTAGGGAAAATGAATTTATATGGGGAACGTGAAGAACCGGCAAGGTGTGAATGACTTGGGCCGGTGTAGACAGCTGAACTAACTAGTAGAGGTGTAGACAGCCTATCTGGGTAATGGAGCCCAAGCCCCAGTGCTTCCTGCCACTTGGATCTGGGTCAAGTTATCAAAACCATCACTTCACTTCCTCCTGCAGCTATACCCCGCGGGTTCTGTAGTGTGGGCACAAATGGGCCAGCTTCCTCTTGGGGACTTTGGGCGGCTCAAGTCTCACTTCCTCAGTGCCTCACCTCCAGAGGCCCCGGGAGGCACCCCGGGGGGACGGTGTGCGGGACAGCTGCTGAGATGCAGGTGTGCCCAGGGGAAACCACCTCTGAGCTCGGGAAGTTCAAGCGCTCGGCCTCAGGTAACCCCAGGCAAGCGTCAAGGGGGTGGAATTCAAGCAGAAACTGGAAGAATCTGGATGGGGTCAGCGATCCTCTGTGAAAAGGCCAGGCAGTAGGTATTTTCAGCTTTGCCGGCCACAGGGTCTTGGTCACAAGCACTCACCTCTGCCATCAGAACACAAAAGCCGCCACAGACGGTGTGGAAGTGAGGGACCGTGGCTGTGTCCCACCACAACTTTCTTTATGGACAATGAAATCTGAATTTCGTATCATTTACATGTGTTACGAAATATTATTCTTCTGATTTTTTTCGACCATGTAATATTGCGAAAACCATCGTCTTAGCTCATGGCGATCTAAAAACAGGTGGCGGGCCGGAAGTGGCCCACGGCTGAGGGTGGCTGCCCCTGCAGTCACTGATCTGTGGGCAGGCAGCCCCGGAAACCCAGCCGAGGAGGAAGCTGCCCGGCCAAGGTGACACCTACCTTGATATGAGCTGCTGGGTCTGGGACAGTCTGAACCATGTCCTTCAGCAGATCAGCCCAGTCACCGTCCGCTCAGAACCGGAGACAGCTGGGAGACAAAAGGGGGCAATCAACAACCACATTTCTGAGTTTTGCTTTCCATTAGGACCCAATGCAACACACTGAGGGGAAAAGAATCACAGCAAAAACCTGTTTGCCCGCAAGCACCTTTTAGGCAAGCAAATGAAGTGATGAGAAGAGCCCCGTGTCTTCTGTTGGGAATGTCACCTACTTAGAGCCCCCATCAAACACCGGCCTGACCAAACCCAAACAAACCCACTTCACGGGCAGCTCACACACGTCATTTTACATGGTCAGCGTCTGTGAGTGATCATTTCAAGGAAGAAATGAAACCAAAAATGAGACATTTTCTAGGATCTTGAGAGAACTTGCTTCTGAGGTCCCACCAAAACCAATGCCATTCACACATCCTTTTAAGCTTCACGATTAAGCTCTTCATACAAAGCACAGCGGCCGTTCCTGGCACCCCTAAATGGCAGTCCCTGGACCAAGGGCTCCGCAGGCATGTTCTCCTTTAATCCTGCCCACCACTGAGAGTCAGCATCCCACTGTCCAGTCGGGGACATGGAGACCCCGGGGGCGGGGGGCACTGATTTGTTCAGGATCCCTGGTTAATAAGCAACAGAGTCAGGATTCCAGTCAGATTGGCCTGGCTCCAGGGCCCCTAAGACATTTCAGTTTGACATGATGAACAGGTTTCACTCTCTATTTTGGAGATACGTTAGTTCACTTTGTTTTTTTTTTAAGATTTTATTTATTTATTTTGAGAGAGAGAGAGAGTGCGAGAGAACACAAGCAGGGGGAGCAGCAGAGAGAGAGAGGGAGAAGCAGGCTTCCTGCTGAACTGGGGCTCAGTCCCAGGACCCTGGGATCACGACCTGAGTCGAAGGTAGACGTTCAACCCACTGAGTCTCCCAGGCCCGCCATGTTAGTTCGTTTTAAAAATTAACTTCAATTTAAACGAATTAAATTCCCAGATGTCTATACTCGAGGGATCAATATGTCATCCAATATATTCCTTTACTCAGATTATAAACCAGTGTGTTCTGGCTACTGTCTGTCTGCCCCTTCCCATCCCCAGAGCCACTCTCCACAGCCCTCTTCCCTGTCCTACTGCTACTCTTAGCAGTAGTAAACAATGAAATAAAAATCAACAGTTCTACAGGACGATACCCACGAAAGCTGTCTCGCAAGTCTACCGTTGACCACATTATTCCAGGGATATGCAAAAGCATTCACTGGAGCCCCAACCGCATCTGTGTTCTGCCTTTCCCAATACTCTCAAGGCGCAAACACATCCACTCCCAACAAAGATGGGCTTCTCACGGGAGGCCTCCAACTCCAGGTCTGCACACTTATGGTCTGTCTCCCAAAAGGGCTCCATGGACTTCTCCCCAGATCTGGGGGAGCTTGGCTGGACAAGGGAGACAACAAACGTGAAAATTTAGGCAGTACTTTTTTACTACAGCCAACTTTGTTGATCTTAGAAAGTATGTAGAGTTTCTCTCTAAGCCTAATGCAAGTCCGTTTTTGGATAATAGTTGTTAAAAATGCAAAAGGAATAAAGCACGGTCTTGAAATTGAATTGGGCAGCGGTTGATGGGGACCCATGGTCTTGGTGTGCTGTGAGAACGGAGGCTTGGAGAGAATGGGAGTCCGGCGAAAGCTCTCGTGAAGCTTGCTCCTCTGACCCAGGAACCTTCAACTCCCCCAAGACCATCTCCTCAGGAGAGCAGAAGTCACCTCAGGAAAACAACACTCTGATCCCAAGGCCATTCAGCCTGACAGAGGCCCATCCTTGAGCCCTCCTGACAAAAGGAAGGCTCCCCACTGCAAGACCCCATGCTCAGGAGCAGACTATTCTTTCTCCATGTTTTGGTGTCCCCCAGGGCAGCTCACCCCACACAATTCCTCCTTCCCTGCACACACATGCTTCTGCTCACAGCAAGAGCTGAAGCTTGTCCCCTCCCAGCAAATGAGCAGAAGGAACGTTCTGGGAGTCCTGAGCCGAGGCCTTAGGAGATCCAGAGGATTCCTCTTCTTGCCTCCGGGAACCCAGTTCCCATACCTCACGCAGCATGGAAATGTGGCCAAGGCCCAAGGCAGGTGCACAGCTGACAGCTAGCACTTCATGCCAGACCCACAAGGGAGCCATCCTGAACGTTCTAGAACATCATCTCCCAGATGACCACAGCCCCTGCCGGCATCAGGAAAGCAGAACTATCCAGCTAAGTCCAGGCAGCCCACAGAACTATGAGAAACAATAAATCAGTTGTTGTTTTAAGCTACAAGGCTCAGGGATAGTTTATGACACAGCTGGATAACGTGAACGCCCTGTAAGTATTCTAGATACCTAAAGAAGCTAGAGTACCTTATGGTTCACTGTCACACCACGGTATATTACACAATGGTTGCAATTCCCCTCTCTTCCTTGTGTCTATGCCTTTTGCCATGTGACTTTGTGGTTCTCTCACTAAAGATTGCAAACTTGCTTTCCCAGCCCTTGTTTTGGAGCTGTCCATGGGACTTGCTTCAGGCAACAGGATGCAGCAGCAGGACAGTGTGCTCATTCCTAACGAAAGCCTCAAGTGGCATGAATAGCTTCCGCCTGCAACCTGCCACCACCATGGGAGCAGGCCACGCTAGCATGCTGGAGGATGAGAGGCATGCAGAACAAAGCCGACTCATCCAGTCTCCCCAGCCAAGACTATCATCTGATAGACAACCAAACCCCAGGCCTAGGAGGGAAATTTCAAGACAAAAACTGACCAGCCAAGGTCAACCCGAATGGCCAACCCACAGGCTCAGGAGCTAAATAAATGCTTCTTGTTTTAAACCACTGAGATTTGGGGTGGTTGTAACACAGCCTTTTTCTAACAGTAAATTACTAATACACACAATTTGCCTTGAATAACTAGGTTATCAAGCTCCCCCTTAAAACTTTTCCAGCTAGAGGGCGCCTGGGTGGCTCAGTTGGTTAAGCGACTGCCTTCGGCTCAGGTCATGATCCTGGAGTCCCTGGACCGAGTCCCGCATCGGGCTCCCTGCTCGGCGGGGAGTCTGCTTCTCCCTCTCCCGCCCCCCCGCTTGTGTTCCCTCTCTCGCTGTGTCTTTCTCTGTCAAATAAATAAATAAAATCTTTAAAAAAAAAAAACTTTTCCAGCTAGAGAGATAAACAGAGACTCAAAGAGTGGCTTCAAAGGAAACAAAGTTGGTCCCAACACAATCATCCCATTTCCATCCAGCTAAGAGACGTGACCTCAGGCAACGGTCCTCCCCTCAAAATAAGTTTGGAAACTGAAGAGTAACCAAGACCCTGTTACCAGAAGGATCTGTGAGATTCTCAGAGCCCTTCCTGGAGCAGCTGAATCCCCACTTCACAGGAGGGGACACTGTCAGCCTTCTGGGGATACCAAGTATGCTGAAATGGAATAAACATTCTGGATGTCCAAGACCACAGAAATGTCACAGCTGTGACAGCAGCCATTCCATCTGTGACCAACCAAGAGATAAATTTAATAAACAATTTTTTGTGTCTCCATCTTTGATGGGGAAGCTTCGGGTACTTTCAATGCATCAAAGATGAAATGGCAAGGAAGGGAATATATAGATTCCAGATGCAACACTGCCCCACCCCTCAAGGGGAAATGGGAAAATAATTATACAGATATCAAGAGGTGCCATATGCGGGTCATGGACAACATCCAGAGAAGGGAGAGAGCTGATACATAAGGAGAGCCAAGGAGGTGCCACCAAGGAGCCTTGAAGAATAAGAGGCATGTGGGCTGGTAGGAAGGCAGGGAACAGAAACCCCCCAAGCCCCTCCACATTAGGGAACCAAGATATGTGACCCTAACCCACAACAATCAGCAGGACCACCATGATCAGAGGAATTTCTTAAACATTCACACGAATGGCGCCCCTCCCTTGCAAACCAGATTAGCTAAAAAGCAAAGCACCTCAAAACCAAGAGGATGAAAGTTCTACCACTTAGCATGCCCCCTCCCCCCACAAATATCCTGGACTGTTTCTGCAGCCATTCAGGTGCCTACTCTTTTCTCCCCCCTTGGGAGGAATGTTTTGGATTTTTTTAAGAGCACTTTTAATTTACGTTTGTGTTTCTAATGATCATTTTTCAAATATTTAGTTGTTGATGAATGACATTGGGTTTTATATCACTGTGGGAACATTTCCATTTCCTATTTTACCTGGCTTTGAACCCTTGCAGAACTTGAATCCCTGTTGTCTAAAAGCCCTTTCTTTAATATGTGTTTCTTGTGATCAATTCATTCGGTACTATGTATGTTTATGACTTTGTGTTTCAGGATCTGACATTATTTCATCATTGGGTATCTTAAGAAATAAAATGTACTGACATTCAATAGAATTCTACTTGTCTCCCTTCTTCATCCTTATTTAAAAAATACCAATGTCTAACTAAACAGTAACAAATATTTGACTTGAGTTACTTGAGTATAATGGCATCGAGTATAGACAGACACACAGCGCCAAAAGGAAAATAAGCACTTCATAATTAGGGAGGCAATGCTGCAAGATGGTTAAGAGAAGACAGGAATATTTGCAGGGTTGAGGCAAGAATTAGAAATGGAGGGGTCCTACCCCTCCTTCTCTACCAAACCCCAGTTATGTCCCTATGCCAGGGGCCCCCCACATAGTCATGTGGACCCAGCTGCCCTGTGGGCCATGCTTCCCCCTAGGGAAATATACGGAATCTTCCAAACAAGATGGGACTCCAGGAAAGAGGCCTGTGCAGGCCCCAAAGATGCTCAAGCCAGTTTGGGCAGGAGCTGCAGGTTCTCAGGCACCTCAGGTGTGGTGTGGAATGGGGGATGGGTCCTGGAGGGCATGGGAACAGGGCTCTCTGGTGGGGCAGCGCTGGATCTGAGTTGGCGGTGCAGGGTCTGGTTTTCCTCCTCAGAAACCTAGAAAAGGCTACTTCACCCTTGCGGAACTATAGTTACACCATCTGTAAAATGGGGATAATACAACTGTGGTATTAAAAAAAAAAAAAAGATATTTGGTCTCTGTCCCCAATTCCTGGCACAGAGCTCTTAAAACCACTGGATTTTCCTAAGGGAGAAGAGCAATAGAAGCATCTCTTGTTCTAATGAAGTGACCCCTGGAGGACACCCAGATAGCTTCACGGTAGTCTCAGACCACGCTTTGATGAGAAGCCTGGGGTTTTCGTCCCCACCCCCATCCTCTGGGGAGAGAAGGGCTGGAGAATGAGTTAATAATCGATATTCCCATGTGATGAAACCTTTTTAAAAATTCCTGTATGACCAGAGTCAGAGCTTCCAAGTTGGTGAACACATCCATGTGCCTAGAGGGGGCACATCCCAACTCCATGGGGACAGAAGCGCCTGCTCTCAGGACCCCTCTAGAACTCACCTATGAACCTCTCCATCCATCTGTTTACCTGTATCCTTTATAATAAACCAAAGTAGTGAGTACAGCATTTTCCTGAGTTCTGTGTCCTTCCAGCAAATTCCTGAGTCATGGAGGGAGATGTGCGAATCCCCGACTCTGCAGCCAAGTTGGACAGAAGTGTAAGTAATCTGGGGAGGGATTGGATGGGGGAGGTCAGTCTTGTGGGTCTGAGCCCTTAACCTGTGGGGCCTGATGTTAACTCCTGGTAGTGTCAGAATTGAATTACATTGTAGGCTACCCAGCTGGGGTTGGAGAGTTGGGAAACTGGTTGATGGTGTTGTAAAAGACACCACATGTCTGATGTCAGGAGGGAGAAAAACTCTTCGGGTATCCACCTCCAAACTGATGGTCAGCGATTCACGCATGTGTGAACGCAAGTTTTGGCCAGTGTCTGTTCCAACTGGTTAGTACCTGAGTGAGACCTCTGTCTGGCTCTCTCCCCGGCCAACTCCATTAGGCTTTTGTGAAGATTACATTAAATTGTGCCTAAGAAACCTCTTGCAGTGCTAGGCATACAGTAAGCACTTAATAAGTGGTAGTCATTATGATTAAGAAAGCAAAAACTCGATACGGTATAAAATGTTGTAACTTTGAGAAAAATAATTCTCAATAAATAAATTCAAAAGGGACCTTTGTCAATTGACTAAAAACATCCTTCATTTAAAAACCGGATGTTTAATTTTAAGCTAACTAGTTTTTGGTAAGTAAAAACGTTTCAGGCAAAATGGCTCTAAGCAAACCCATGATAATGAATCCATTCATCGAATGAGCTGGTCATCAGGCACACTTGCTCTTGGTGGGTAGGGACCGAGCCCATGACAGTCTTTTACCAGCAAAGCCAAGTCTACCGTAAGAACCGCACAGATCTGATTCTAGCCAAGAGCATGGGCACCCTTATCCCTAAAGGGAATGGGAGGAGGGGAAGCAAGTGAGACACCCAGCCAGGGCCCATGATTGAAAAAAGCACTGCTTCTCAGGCCTACCCCAGTCAGAGCCCTGGTACCTACATACCAGACGCAAGCAAGAGAGGCCGGTGGGAGGCAGAGGAGTCAACCAAATGCACCTTCACATTTATCTACAAAGACGAATTAGTGCTGCTTCAATAGGATATGGCTTATCTTTCCAAATAACTACAAATACCTATTGCAAAAGGTTGAACTGAAGGGTTGGGGGTCCTAACCCCAGTAGCTCAGAAAGCATCCTTACAGGGCATGGGGTCTTTACCGAAGTGATCAAGTTACAGTGAGGTCACAGGGTGGGCCCTAGCCAATATGACCGGAGCCCTTACTCACATAGAGGACAGATGATATGAAGACACAGGAAGAAGATGGCCATCACAAGCCAAGGAGAGAGGCCTGGGACAGCCTCTCTCTCACGGCCTCAGAAGGAACCAACTCTGCCCACACCTTGACCTCAGACATCCAGCCTCCAGAACTGTGAATCTATTTGTGTCGTCTGAGCCTCCAGTCCACAGGACTTTGTTACAGCTGCCCCAGAAAACTAATACACCTTTATTGAGCGACTTGCTCAATGTTTCAACTTACAAAGACTAGTGGCCCTGACTGGGGGGTGGGAAGGGGGAAAGGTGTGCCTCAGGAATCACATCCAATTTATTTGCACTCTTTCTTACCAGACACTAACTCTGTTCAAGGAACGTCCCAGTATTATTGTACCATCTAGTAATCATTCCTGGCTTCATTTTGGCGAAGGAGAGCCTTTTTTAAGTTCTGTGGCCTTAATGAGTACGAGATAGGCCCACCATAACCAATTCCAATCCGTGAAATGCTTTTCTGAGAGAAGCCTGATAGTTCCCAACAGCTAAGGGGCATATTTTGTAGATAAAGGGCTGAAACCCTCCACCTTTTTTTTTTTTTTTGCAAAATTAATGAATGCAGAGATGCATCCCCCTGTGTGTGCCTCTTGAGATGAGGCTTCCACTGAATTCAGGTGAAATAACTATAAAATAACCACAAACCAAACTTAGTAGTATGACAGGAAAATGTAAATATCATAAAGCATAGATAGATATCTGTAGATACTGCCCTTGGCCTCCTGTCCTTCTGGAAGGAGAAGACGAGAGCAGGAGGCAGCAGAGAAAGGAGGGGTGACAAGGTCAATACTTGTACAGCAGTGACATAACCAACACTCCCCTGTGTGGGTGTCGGGGGATGGCAGGTGGGGCCGGGTGCGGGGCGTCTTCCTTAAGGGAGACAATCAGTGGAACCAACACGATGCCTCAACATATACCAAATGCTCCAAGGAAAGGTCTTTGGTTTTGGCTTTTTCACCGTGATAAGTGTCCTCTTCAATCCTCATCACCTATTTCACCCATCCCCCACCCACCTCCCACAAAGGAAAGGTCTTGGGAGGTCTGGGAACACAAATAATCAAATATCCAAGATGCCAAATATGCATAGATATATCTGTATTTTTTTTTTTAATTCTTCACTAGGAGAGGTAGGGTTCTCTGGGATTTTGTTTTACCTTTAATTGCCCTTGGCCCCACCATCTTTTTTCTCTTCGAGTCATTGGTCTTGCTTTTGGTCAACACTGCTTTTCTTGGGTCTTCAAAGATCTTGGAACAACCTGAAAAAGAATTTAAATATATTAAACCTTGGGGTTTTTTTCACCAAAAAAAAATAACACCAGGGATCAACAGTATGTTTAGTGACAAAACCTATTTCTTAAACATTATTTTAAAGTATCCTAAAAGGAGAATAAACGTAAACACCTCCCCTTAAAAAGGGGGGGGGGTGGGCATGGGGGTGGCAACATTCCTCCAGGGAAGCTCAGCGTTATGAAGCAAAAATGAGGAGTGAAACACAGGCCAAGCCTGAGCTGGCAATACTGAAGCCCACATACACTTTTGCAAAGAAAATACTTTGAAAATGTTTTCCTTCCCTTACAGACCCCAGCCTTAGTAATGATGGCTTCCCCAAATCATTCTTTCAGCACTTTTGTCTGCTCAAAACAAAGAGTAACAGGGCTTATTAAACACCCCGAGAACTGTAATTAAACAGTCATTTTCATTCCAGGAAAGAAACAACCCTTTTAATTTGAAGATGCTGAGAAGGATCCATATTTTTAACATTAGAACACGACCAAACTGAAATAAAAGAAAGAGAGAAAGAGAGAGAGAGAAGTCTTCCTTAGAATATGCCTGTCGCCACAGCTCTAGAATCTGATCTCTTTTTTTGGAGATACGGGAATTTCTGTGCTAATGCAACTTTCCAAGTAAAATAGCCAATCCCAAAATATTATATTTAACAGAATCCTCACAATATGACAAATTGCAAATGGCAACTGTTTCGGTTGAAAATATTTTCAAACTAGAAAATGTCTTAAGTATTGCATCAAAATCAATATTTGCCATGGGCAATAGTATTTCTAAATGTTTCCGCAGCCCCGCTGACCCTCCCACTCTGCTCGGGGCGCCTGCCAAGTCCATCTCAAGTCTTTGGGCCTGTGCTTTGGGACAGTTTATCCAGTTGCCCAACGTACCCACAAAGTGTTTGCTATGATATGGAAAATATAAACTTTTGGGAAAATATTAGGATCCAAAACCACATATAAATACGATGCCAATAATGTAAAAAGAAAAAAATGCTAGATGGCCTAAAGACAAAAGGGAAGGTAGAAAGAAAAGGGGGCAGCTCTCAGGAAGGGCGTGAAATCACTAACAGAAGCGGGCTTTGAGGTTCCAATGTGAATTCTGAGGGAGTTTTATTTTTCTCTATTATTTTCTTCTGGGTATTTTCTTGATTTTCAGAATGAAGAAAATTCATCTTGATAATGAGAAGAAAACTCAGCAATGATCATTTTCTATCCCTTAACATATTTGCAAAGCATTTTCCAGAGAGCAATGTGTGACTTCTGCCCCCCAGCCTTACGGAGCCGGGTTGGCCTCCCCTTCTCAGGGACCGGATTTTCAACAGGAAAGGGGAAGGTAGCAGCGAATTAGACCATGCTTTGCCTGGCCGCACAGTCCTTGAGTGCATAAAGGTGTTCCCAAATTCCCTTTTCTCGAAATCCAAAAGGCAATATTGATTATCACTTGGTTAAATGCTTTCCATAGGCAAGTGGTTAAAATCATATTTAGTTTCCAATTGCTGAAAAGGGAATAAGAGTTTTAAAAGCGTGGGTTAAGATTTACTATCCTATGTCATCCTAGAGTATACTTGAGTGCCAAAATCTCTACATGCCGAAATAACCTGATTTATGACTGAATGTTGCTGGACCTGATTTAAAGACAAGAGTAAAGCCCAGAGAAGATTCTATTAAATATGTGCAATGGGTATTTTTAAATTAGCATTATGGTGTTATTAATATTTCATTTATCCAGAGGGCACTTATCTGACAACATAAATTATCCATAACATAGCTGAGAAGCCCCAAAGGATCCAAAAAAATGTCACAGAGTCCGGGGAGAACAGCTTTGCCACGGAAAGACACGCTACCAGCCGCATGAGGTAACTGCTGGCCCAATCAAAGCAAAAAATCAGAAAATTATACAAACCAGACTTAAGAACTCAGAAAATACAGCCATTTGAGAACTCTGGCTTGAGAGCATACTGCTTAACCCCGCCCAAGAGCCCCTGGTCCTACAGAAAAAGCAGAGATCAAAGAACCACATGACCCATGTGAGGACCGGACCCCCCCCCCCAGCCTGCCACGGTCAAGGACCCCAGTCCACGCCACCCTCGGATTCAGTGAGGCTCCGTGTTCTCCCCAGTCAGAGGAAGAAGACTGTTTGTGGTGGTTAGAAAGTGGCCACTGGCGATGGGTAAAGCCAAACTCGGCTGAGCACCTGAAGGGCAAGCTTCATTTGCCAAAGCAGCCCTGGCGCAGCAGAAAGACCCCTGGGCTGGGGGCTCCCGGCTGGTGCTGACCCAGCAGCCTCAGTTTGCTCATCTGCAAGCCGTGGGTAAGAGACAGGTGGTGCTGGTAAGAGGGAGGTGTAAGGTGGTGCTTAGGGCCGTGCCAGCTGGACAGACGAAGGCATTGTTGTTATGTTCCAGGTGGTGTGACCTCCCTGCTCCCCAAACGCACTGGACAAGGAGCCACTCCCCACACACAGATTTTCCTGGCCACCTCATGTCCACAACAGCGCGTGTTTCATAGAGGAGGTGGGCTCCTGGGAAGATGCTCAGCTCCATGTCCAGAAGAGCTGCCTCCATGACCAGAAACAGCCTGGATAATGGGCAGACAGCAGCCTTGCATGAGAAGAAATGGACAGACATATGCCAGGGACAGAGGGGCTGCAGTCATCACTGTGGTCCTGGTGAGCACGGCCACGGAGGAGACTGTTCATTCATAGCCTGCACACTTGGGGCCCTTCCTCCTTTTCAGAAGGAACCCCAACTTCATTTGGGTGTACAACCCCTATCCCAACATGCCCACTGCGAGGGTAAATCCTATCACTGCACACCCCTTCCTCTTGCCACTGGTTGGCTGGCTTAGGGATGGGCGATTCAACACCAGGGAAATGAGCTAGAGGACTTGCGGGAAAAGTCTCGCAGGTGCTAGAGAAAGGCCATAGGATATTGTCCTCTCTGTGTGACGACTGGAGCTGGGACAGCCATCTCAGGTCCACGAAGGGAGGCAGCCTGAGGACAAAACTAATATGCTGTGGATGTCTAGGAGTGAATGAAGGAGATCTTCTGGGTTTCTACTTATGGTGAAGAAGAGCGCAATTACCCAACCCTGGAGGCAGAACTATAGTACCTATGAACAAAAGAGTCACTTTTGGCTCATTTACCATCTCACTCCAACTCAAACAGACATGCTGAATATGCTCCACAGTTTTAACTTTAAAATAAAATGATCCAGGGTGCCCGGGTGGCTCAACTGGTGAAGCACCTGCCTTCAGCTCAGGTCATGATCTCAGGGTCCTGGATCGAGTTTTGAGTCGGGCTCCCTGCTCAGCAGGAAGTCTGCTTTTCCCTGTCCCTCTGTGCTCTCTCTCTCAAATAAATAAATAAAATCTTTAAAAACAAAGCAAAAAATATTAAAAATAATAATAAATAAAATAAAATAAAACGATCGCTGGAAATTAGCACAGCCCATAAATCTCTGTATGTAAACAATGTATCTAAGACTTAGAGAACAAATAAAAATTATCAAGGTGAGTGACCTATCGCCATTGTACATGTATTAAGAATCTAGCCCTGGAGATGGGGTAGAACATGCCCTCAATAAACACAGGGTTTGATGGAGGGACAATACTTTTAGTTAAATGACTGATTGGATGTAGAATAAGGGGAGAGTCGCCAGAGAGGGACAAAAGAGGAGGCAATTCTATTTAGCGCCATGGAATAGCAATGCCTCTCTGGGGGTGTTAGTATGGGATGGGCGCTTAGCATTCAATAGGTAGGAATGGGGCAAAGAGCACGCGAAGTGGAGGAGACAGGTGAGCAAAGGTATGAAGGTGAGCGAGTGTACTTAGGAGACGTGTGCTGTAAGGAGAGTGTCTTTAATCTCTATGTCCACTTAGGGCACAGAGTGTGAGCTCAGAGATGTTGAGTGACTTGTCTCTATAACTTAGAAGTTCCATTGGTATCAATGATAAATATCAAGTGCCCACTGCCTTGTTCGACCCCCCGTTTATGATTGAGGGGAGCCCCTGACCTATTTGGAACACTGAAGGAGAAAATAAAACAGCCAAGAACACAAGGAGGAACAGTAAGAGAATTAGAAATCTAGAAACGACCCACAGCATGGAATCCAAAGAAGGACGTCCAGTAAGACAGAAATAGGTCACAGCACCTGATCTGCAGAGGGATGAATGAACATGAAAAGTTCATTCAACCAACCACACGTATTGGGAACAGGCACTGGATCTGGCAAGTCAGAACCTCTTGGGGGCCTCTAACAGTGCTTCAGCAGAAAGGTCAAGCAAACCAGTCTCCAAATGGATGCGTTGAGAGGATATGTGGGAGTCAGTGCAGGCTATTTTTTTTTTTTTTTTTTTTTGAGAGCGAGAGAAAGAGAGAGAGAGAGCATGAGCAGAGGAACAGAAAGAATCCCAAGCTGACTCCGCACTGAGCGAAGAGCCTGATTCGGGGCTCAATCCCAAGACCCGGAGATCATGACCTGAGCTGAAATCAAGAGTCATACACTCAACTGACTGGGCCACCCAGGTGCCCCCAGTGCAAGCTATTCTTAAGAGAAGTTGAGCAGCCAAGAGACAGGAAGGGGGAGAAGTTCAAGGACAAAGCACCACTACATTCACCCACCCAGTACTTGTGTATCTACTGTGTTTCAGAAAGTGCTAGCAGTTAGGGATGCAACAGGGCACAAGTCTTGCCCTCAAGAAGCCTACGATCCACTTTGCTTGCTTTTCTTGTCTATTGATGATGAGCAAAGAAGGAATGTCTATGGGTAGGATCGAGGGACCCGGTGGAGTAGAAGACATAGAGATTCTAGAGACAGAGGGACCAGGGACGGCCCACGCTGGGAGAGACAGAGGAGAGGCCAGACAGAGCAGCACGTCGGTGGGGCCAGCTACTGCTGCAAAACAAGTGGCGTGCGGTTTGCTGGGTAACCACCTGCTCTCCCAGGGAAACCGGTGTGAAGCGTGTGGCAATTTCTGTGGGGTAACTGTTGGCCACCACGACCCCCTTCAAGGAACCAAGAGCCGTCGCTACCGGCGGAGCTGGACGATCGCTGTAGCAAGCCCGCAGAGGCCAGCCCTTGCACACCTGTGTTCCAGAAGCCAGGAGACAAAGGAGCCTGAGGCTACTTTGAAGGAAGGGGGGAGAAGGCAGAGGCAATCTGTGGAGAGCAGCCCGGACAGCTGCTCTCCCAGGGGCTGAGTCCCTGCGAGAGTCGCTCCTGGGAGGGGCAAACGCTAGGGAGAGGGAGTTCAAAACCAAGAAACAGTGAGAGGTCCGGGGGCTCCTAAGTTGCTTCCGTATCAGCTCTCTGCTTCCCGAAGCTGGTGAGGAGCCCAACACGTATGCTGTGTGTTGCTGGCTTCCCCAGGCTGACACTGCGAGTGCACGCACAGGAGTACGTTTCCACTGGTGAATCACCGTGCTGTTTTCTGCTTGGACTTAGAACTCGGGGAGGCTGTTCTTGGAATCTTAGAGAATCCCCTGAAGGGTCTCCTTTTGCTCTCCATCATAAAGGAATGTTGCCAAAATAAACAAGAGCAGTTTTGCTGGGAAAAAATGGCAAGGATCTCCACGTCTGAGCCACGGAATGGCTACAACTGTAAGCTTCCTATCGGTTTGCTTGGGTCTGGTTTGGCTGTTGTTTGGTTTCATTTCATTTTGTGCTTTAGGGTCAATCTTTTGCCATTGTCGACCCTAAATCGACCTCCGGCCACAGTGCTTCTTCCTCATTCTTTCTTCGTGGGGAGAACAGAATGAAAAGAAACATCAGTGCGCCCATACACACCGACTCTTGCAAAGCCCATGCCGCTCTCGAAGGAAGGAGCCTTCTCCCGTTCTCAGCCTTGCCCTTCGCACGTGAAAGCATCAAGCTGACCTCAGAGTGGAAGGTACGGCTGCCAGTTTCCACCAAAACCAAACACACAGCAGCAAAACAGCTCCATGGCCTCTCAGTCTGGGGACCAGGATCTGCCTTGAGGTCCCAGTAAAAATGAGACATTTGAAGGAAAACAAGCTGCATTTGAAAGGCGGGTGACATCAAGAAAGAGAAAACAGCTATAAATACCACTTCTCTCCCCTTGTACACTGAGCCTTCTGTTAAAGGAAACACATTTACTAGAGGTTTTTTTTTTCCCTAAGTTCAACTGGAAAAACATAAATATTTAGTCATTTCATAACAGCAGACAACTGACAAGCAGGCCACAGGTTAAAGGAACATTATGTATTTCTAAGAAAGTTCGTCTAACACAATGCATCTTTGGGAACAGAATCCCAAAGTCTGTTTTAGAAACAAATCCTGACCTTCATAATGAATTTTGTCTTGATATAATCACAAGATCAAATCTTTTTTTTATTTTATTATGTTATGTTAATCACCATACATTACATAATTAGTTTTTGATGTAGTGTTCCATGATTCATTGTTTACATATAACACCCAGTGCTCCATGCAGTATGTGCCCTCATTAATACCCATCACCAGGCTAACCCATCCCCCCACCCGCCTCCCCACTAGAACCCTCAGTTTGTTTTTCAGAGTCCATCGTCTCTCATGGTTCGTCTCCCCCTCCAATTTCCCCCCCTTCATTTTTCCCTTCCTACTATCTTCTTCTTTTTTTTAACATACAATGTATTATTTGTTTCAGAGGTACAGGTCTGTGATTCATCAGTCTTAACACAATTCACAGCGCTCACCATAGCACATACCCTCCCCAGCGTCTATCACCCAGCCACCCCATCCCTCCCACCCCCTACCACTCCAGCAACCCTCAGTTTGTTTCCTGAGATCAAGAATTCCTCATAGATATAATTACAAGATCAAATCTTAAAGATGGCAAATGTATTGATACCATCTTTGCAAACAATGAGATCCATTTCATATTTTTAAATTAACAGCACGGGACAGAAAAATCAAAAACACTGTTAATAATACATAATTGTTTTCGAGGGTGTATATGAAAATCACTAATTGCCAGTTAAATTCATTGATGTTGTATTAACATCTCAATGCTATAAACAAAAAAACGCAAAATTCCTGAGTGGCAAGACAATCCATAATAGAACCAAAATGACAACAATGTAGATTAATAGAGTCAGGGACCCAAAGAATATTCCAGATCATCATTATTAGGTGAAACCCACCTGTCGGCATCACCCTGATGCTTGCAGGAGGCAAATGTTTTTATTTTGAATAGAGTAGGAAGAGGTAGATCGGAAGAGGGTAGAAGCTTTCCTACGAAAAATCAACCAGCATAAAGGCAGAAAGAAAAAAGAAGAGAAAGATGCTGAAACTAACAATGTAGAGAATTCTCTACATTATCTGCCATTATTGCTCTATTATAAAAAAATAAATAAAAAGGCCAAATACTTATAGAATACCAATAGGGAAAGTTTACCCTGTACCCTTTAAGGGTGAGGAACTTCAAAGAGCTTTGAACTCACCATGAAAGTATTTCTCTGCCCACTGGCTTTGCTCAAACACTTTGACAGGCTGGTGATGGCTATTTCACCAGCAGGAGCTCTGAACCCAGCTTTTCCATCTCCACTGTAACTTCTGATGAATTTAAGAGCATTGCATAAAGATCACCTTATTTGTACTGGACACAATTTGGAAGTAAAAATTTTTTAATCCTCCTACGTATTTTAAATAGAAGTCATGAGCCTCGCCACGAAAGCCCTTCAGGGGCGCGGGGTTTAGAACCTACTTCCCGCGTTACAGCTATGCATGCCATCCATATTAGCTTTTCCATGCGCTCCACCATTAACGAGTCGTTCAGTAGGAATTAACTGATCACCCCATGCAAAAGCCACGTCCTGGGGTTTTGGAGGATGAAAACATTCCACGGTGTGTGTCTCACTCCCAGAGAGTCTACATGCCTTGTAAGACAGTAAGCTTGTGGACTAAGGCTTTATGATTCAGACTAAGGGACAGTAAGAAGCCCTGGGATAGCTCAGGGGAGATGAAAACAGACCTTCAGCTTGGGGCAGCAGGATCTAAATGCAATCCTAAAGTGAGACAGACTTCTTATAGACAGAGAGAGGAGTATAATCCAGGTAGAAAGAATTAACACAGTCCTTGTGTATAAAGGGCGCACAGGGGCGCCTGGGTGGCTCAGTCGGTTCAACGTCTGCCTTCGGCTCAGGTCATGACCCCGGGGTTCTGGGATCAAACCCGCATTGGGCCCTCTGCTCGGCGGGGAGTCTGCTTCTCCCTCTTCCCCTGCCCCTCCCTCTCCCTCTGCCCCTCCCCCCAGTCGTGATTTCTCTCTCTCTCTCTCTCTCTCTCTCTCTCAAATAAATACATAAAAATCACAAAAAAGTGGGGGGCGCACAGCACAGCCTATTTTCTGTGAGGATTAAGTGAGCAATATGGGAACAGCCCTCTGTCAACAGCCTAACCATGTCTTTATCGTCTTTGCCTCCTCCTGAGGCATGGACGAGAGCCTTGCAAAGCAGGACAATGACCTCAAACAGGGGGCGTGGAGAGAATCAGGTGTCTCTCAGGCACACGTTCCAGAAAAGTGGAGAAGCAAGAGGACCCAAGGCGGGGGGGGATGGTGGGCACATCGGCTGGATGGTTAGGACTCTGTGGGTCACAGATGCTGGACACAGACCACTGGGGGAGCCCAGAAGTACCGGCTATTGAGCCTGACCCTTATTCTGAAAATACCAGCTGGAGATTTCCGAGCATCTGTGGCACGGAGTTTCCAAGGAGACTTCTGGGAGGATTCACGAGGTTGTGACTGCAGGGAGGGAGAGGCCAGGACCAAGCAGCCCAGCCAGGGAGTGAGGCTGGGGCAGCCAAGGGACGCCGGACGCAGGAATGCCAGAACCTGGCGACCGACTGGGCCCAGAAAGAGGGGGGAAAGGGGGCAGAGAAGGGAGACAGGGGGATGACAAACAGGGGAGCTCTGTTTCAGCCCCAAGAATGGGAAATGTCGTCCTCAGGCATCTGACCCACAAAGTTGGTCAAGGTGAGTGGGGGCTCCGCAGCTCTGTCTTGTCAGGGACTAGGACTCCGGCCTGTGCGGGGTCACCTCAGAACAGAAACATGGCGGAGGCCCCTTCCAGGGTTGGCTGCACTAAGCAGAAGCCAGGGCCAAGCTTCCAGAGCTGGGGTAAGACCCTCTCTGCCCCGCCCCCACACCTGTCTGTTGAACCAACGCTCTGCCAGAGCATTCTTTTCTCACCCGAAATCTCTTTGAATTTTCACTTTGCAGCACTCATGAGGTCACAGCTACAGAGGTCATTCAGCAATTGTATTTTCTCTTGCTGGGAAAGGAGCTAGTTACCAGAACTTTTCTTTGTTGGCCTAACCCTCTGGAATCTGCCGGGTTTTGCAATCCCAAGACCAGACCTTCAAGCCCGGCTCTCTCTAAAGGAAGGGGGCTGGTGGGGGGAGGCTTCTCCCTGCTCATCTCATAGTAGATAGAACATCTCAGTCTTTGTGTAAAAAAACAAAGGCATCATGAGCCAGGGAAGACCACAAGGCCACTGCCATTCCTCTGCATGACCATAACGGCCTGGTTCATCAGTCCAAACTCCAGGGCCTTTGGGGGCATTCATTATCGGGCCCATTTAGTGAGAAAGCCTGGTTATTACTATCCTCAATTCTCTAGGTAAGGACACTGAGGCTTACAAAGATCGCAGAGCTGGTGAGTGGACGAGCAGAGACTCAGACCCAGGATTCAAATCCAGCCTCTATTACTCCATGAACCGTGCTGTCTCCTGATTGCGGGGAAAGGCACACCCGGGTTCACCAGCAGAGCCAAGCTTCCCCGAAGCTTTCTGTGCACCCTCTCCATCGTGGGGCCTTCTCTCAGGCCCCACAATCCTCTTTGATGGTCAAAACTGAGGAAAAGTATTTTAAATTCACAAGTAACCCCCCAAAACTTGTATTAAGTTCTTTTCCATAAACCATTTAGCGACGAATTAGTTAACATTAACTGCACTTGCTATGTTCCAAGAACGCTTCAAACTCTTTAAATAGCTTATTTAGTCCTCACAGCAGACTTAGAAGGTAGGTATTACTACTGTATCCGTTTTATAGATGTGCAGTTATAGGCACAGAGAGGTTAAGTAACTTGCCTAGGGTCACACAGCTTGTCTTCTCACACATGATGGTATCAACGGGAAGTAGGAGTGGATGGAAGTAGAGCGGTCGAGCTCCCCTCCCAAATCCGAGAATTGGCATCTGCTCAAATTTCCCATGGAAAGCTCTCGAGGCTTTTTGCTTTGGGAGGCTGCCTTTTGTGTCTAGGAGATGCGGGCTGACACGATGGGGTGGAGGGTGGGAGTGTGATTTCTGGGTTTGGCCATGCCACGTCTGAAACACCAAGTGTGGGGGACACCTGCTGGGAGGGTGCCTGAAGTCACATTCTTGAACTTTCAGGAAGGCCGTTTGGGCTGGGTGAGATTTTTGGAAGTTAATCCGGAGGAGTGATTCCTGAAACTTAGGATTTCAGAGGTATCCGGTAAATGAAGGCATTCTTGGGAGAAACTAGGAGGCATTAAAGCAAAGCCTAGCCTGCGTGTACCCGTACACGTGGATTTTTGGCTTCGGGACAGAAGAATTAGTTCTGTTGGGTAATCAATCCAGTGCTAATGCTTCAGAGGAGCCATTCAAGGTTGGAAGCTGCCAGGGCCCAGGGACTGGTGCCTGACCCCCAGTGAAGAACCTCTCAGACAGGTGGCCTGGAGCCCCCCAAGAGCAGGTAAGTAGAAAGGGCCATGCTGGGAGCGTGCTGAGCTACCATCTATGGCAAGGCGAGATGCCCTGCGTGTCCTCTCGTGCCATGGGGCCCGTGGAAGGTTGCTGGGCTTCTGAGGCAAGTGAACCTTGAGGGAAAGAGGCTGGATGTGTACCAGGGGTGAAGAATCTGGGGACAGGCTGGTAAACACAGGGGACACCACGCTGCCACAGAGAGCTGTAGTGGGATATCCCTTCAGGAGCCTGAGGTCCCCACCACCACCACTACATGAAAGAGAGCCAGGGCTGGGACCTCAACTGCAATCAGTCTTTCAGCAGCCCCCCTCGCTGTCCTCTCTCTTCCTGCTCCAGCCCTGGGGGGCCAGATGTGGGCCCATTCCAGGTCTGAGACAAACTCAAGACGCAGAGGATCTTTACACGGACTGGAAAATGGATGAGAAAGGGACTTTTATTTGGTAGATTTGTCTGAACTTCTCAATACTTGAAAACTGGACTGTTAATGAGTATCTAGAAGTGATGGGGAAAGTCTGGCCCAGACAACACTTAGAGCTGGGGTGGGAAAGAGTCTCAGACTTGAGCAGTGAGTGTGGAAAACAAAGCCGCACGCGGCACTGCACCCGACTGGGTCCAGCTAATTCGACCAACAGGGACGCTGGTCTCTAATATGCACGGTAGAGGGCCGGCCAACAAAGTCAGGTCGAATTAGGCAGGCATCAGGACCAGTCAGGCCAAGAGTTAGCAATAGCCCGCCTGGTCTCTCACAAAAGATGGGGAAGCAAGAAAAGGCCAAAGCACTGAGCAGGGGGCCCAACCTCAAAACAGAGCAAAGACATCTGTAAGAGTGAGAAGCATCAGACGGACCAGCGCCAAGACACAGAACAGTCCAGAGCAGCCAGCGACCCAGGTTGGCAGTAAACCCACTCCTCCATCCCCACCCCACGTGCCCTGTCTTTGGCTCAAAGATCTTGGGACTGCCAAGGCAATTAGCAAGAATACCTGGGGGGTAGAATGGCTGGGCATCAAGGCAGGTCTAAGAACATCAGAGTCAGAAGGGCTTGCCTGTCAGCCAGGGACTGGCAGAAAGGTTCAGCCATTTATAGAAATTTGAAATTCACAGCTAGGTTCTCCTTTTCTCTCAGGGTAGGCGGGTGAAACAGAAAATGTCCCCTGAAGGACAAGACTCAGAACAGCTCCAGTGTGGTGTCACAAGGACCCCACCTGGGCCATAGGCGGCAGCCCCCCCAAAGTGCAATGAAGGGGCACAGCTGGAACCCCACCCTATGTGGCTGCCCCTCTCCTGCCAGGCCTGCAGGACTTCATCAATCATATCAACCACCCCTCCTTCCTCTTGAGATGAGTGACGGGTAGGCAGGAGGAGCTCCTTGTGTTTGCCCAAGAGATGCAATAAGAAGAAATCTTAAATAGGAAAAAATCATTGAACCAGGTGAAGTAGAATTAAACAACTAAGGGATATTTCTGGCTGAAATATGCCAAGAGGTTTTTGCTTGTTTTGTTTCTTTATGTTCTAATTTCTTTTGGACAACCACTAACTAATATAGAGTGTGCTCTAGAGCTGAGCCAAGATTATCATTTTGAGACTTCTGGCCATTTCTAAACTCTGATATCGCTCACTGCAAAGTAAAGGCAGGCCTGGGATTTCAATCTGCCCATGTATCTAACCCCACTTGAGATTCCTTGGCTCCATGATTTTCACACTTGTCACAATTAGTTACTTGCTTATTTGTTCCTCTCTGGTTATTGTGATTGAGTTTACAGGGGAACAATGTCAGCCAGACCATCACCTCTCCCATTGGACAGAGGGTTCACCAGCTTTTATCGTTGGGACTGACAGAGGTCACAGGATACAGAGAATCACTGGATTCCAGGGTTGGTCAGAAGGATGCCCACCCCTAACTCCCGCCAACTCAGACGACAGAGCCCAGAACACAACAGCTGTACCAGGCAAAGATCCAACCTAATGTTCAGGTATCACCAATGATGGGGATCCCAACTGAAGGCTCAATTGTGAAATACTGTGGTCTAGAAATGGCTATGGTTTTGTCAAACCTAAAGAAAATCAAGGCAAATCCCTTAAGGGACAAGGACAATGTACTAAGCTACCTTGTGAAACAATCCAACGCCGTATGATTGTAACAGACATACTCACTAGGGAAAAAAAACACATAGATGCACAGATATACATAGAGATAAATAGATGATAGATAGATGGATGGATGGATGGATGGATGGACAGATAGAGAGATAAGCAGATAGATAGATATTTGAGCCTTAATTGCTAAAGGCAATCAAGAGAAATCAGGATAGATATAGGGTAGGGATTAGAATCACAAGTAAACATTATTCCCCTAAAGGAGAAATTTCCCTCATTTTAATTCTTGGATTACTTAACTCCCACACTTCTCATTCCCTTGACATGCTCCATGCGCACTCTGCTGTGAACATGATCCTCACACGGCTTTGTGCAAGCTTTCTGTCACCACTTTGAAGGAGGGGGATTACATTTAGCACTTGGAGTCATGAGAGAAGCAAGTTTAAAATATATCCATAGACATAAAGAAATCAAAATACATACAAGTCAAAGCTTAACAAGCACTTTGTAGAAAGGAAGTTATTTTATGAAGAACGTTTGGAACTTGTGGAGGCTTTGAAGGACCTCTGAGCCACTTCCATTGTCTTCCTGAATGCTTTTCATCCTGTTCTTTGCACTTGGCATCAACCTCCTGCTTCTTGATTTAATTTACGTTTTTAACTTTTGACACTTCCCTCGCAAATGTGAAGGAACTTTTAAAAAAGAAACCCAAACAGCTGTGCAAACATAAGATATTGGAAAATCAAATGTTCCTTGATAAATATTGATTTAAATGAGGGGAAAGGTGGTGAGGACTAGAAAAGCAGCCCCTGATGTATTTATCGTCAGGAAACCCACCCTTATCGGTACAAATGCTCCCACATTCTGTCAACAGCAACCCAGAGCAACGACCCTGTGACAGTCACGCTCTGTCACACATTCCCGTGTGGGCTGGGTGGTTTTTCCTTCTGTTCCTCTCAAGCCCTTTCGGAGAACATCTCTGAACGCCTAACAGTGTCTGGTGCTTCATGTTCCACCCCTTTAAGCGGCTGGAAGTTTCTTGAATGAAACACAGGAGGCTTTTACTTCTGGAACTCTAAGATCTGGGGAAAGTCCTCAAAGAAAGTGTGATGCCCGTTGGTACGAATTTCCTCCTGAGAAGTGAAAGGTAAACCACATCAGAAAGTTGCTGAAGAGCTTCCTGCCTCTCCTGAGAATGGGCTCCCCTTGCCGTGGCCGGGGCGAGAGCACAACCCCCGCCATCTGTCCGTCCGTCCGTCCGTCTGTCCATCTGTCCGTCCATCAGGGCAGGGAGCGTTCAGACCTATACCAGACAGAAGCACAATGATCCTGCCTACGGATCTCGTCCAGCGTCGACACTCTGAATGCTCACTGACATCAAACTCAGCGAGCTCAGAAATGTTCCACTTTTAACCCATGTTATTATATGGGTACATATGGGTATATATAAACTAAAGAAGTTTTCTTTGAGAGGGTCTCTGGGCCAGAGGAGGAGAGCTGAAACATGTCCAGACCAGATCCTTCTTCGACAAAAATGCACATGGAGAAAGACAAAGGTCTCAAGCAATGGGCCTTGTCTGAACATTTTCCAGGATTTTCAGACAAAATTTTATGAAAACCAACAGACAAAAACTGGAGCCTTTCTTTGGGGTTCCTGTTCCTGGGACTTCATGGAGAAGCTCCACCTGCATGGAAAACAGTGGATGTGGGGCCTGCCATGCGAATGCCTGGCTTTTTCACTGGTTCTACTGAACTTATCAGCTATTTTCCAAGCAAAATCACAAACTCAGACAGAAATAAGTTCCTCCAGACATCACCCAGCCCAGGTAATACCTGACCCCGTTTCTGGATCAGGAAAAGTCGCTGAGAAGGTTTTCGGTCTTCCTTGGAGAAGTGAAGGGAAAAGTGGAAAAAGTCATTTTATTCATGAAGCTGAATTAAAGTAATTCAAAGTCTTTTCCTTTCTTCTGAGGTTACATTTGACTCTTGAACAACACAGGGATTGGGGCACCCATCCCCGGCACAGTCAAAGCCCGTTTGTAACTGTTGACTCCCCAAAACTTAACTGCTAATAATAGCCTACTGTTGACCTTAAACTAACATGAACAGCTGATTAGCATATATTTTGCACATTATATGTAGTATATACTGTCTTCTCACAGTAAAGGAAGCTAGAGAAAAGAAAATGTTGTTAAGAAAATCGTAAGGAAGAAAAAAATGCATTTACAGTCCTGTACTATATCTAAAAAGTCCACGTCCAAGTGTATCCGTGCAGTTCAAACCTGTGTTGTTCAAAGATCAACTGTATATTCTTTATTTTTGTTTTTTGGGGGGTTTTCAGTGTTAAAGTCTTTCATTTGTTAAATGCTGTAAAATTACAGAATAGGTGTTTTTATTTTCTTTTTTAATGTCCTATTATTTAATGTCCTTATTTAATGTCTTATTTAATGTCCTAATTAACAGAACTAATTAACAATCCTGTTTCCTTCCCTTCTATAATTTTACTACTCTCATGTCTCCTTGCTAAAATCTCCACAAAGCTAGGCAAATTTCATTAGATACCTGCAAATATTTGTTATAAAATAAATAGGAGGAAATGCAAAATATTATATACAATAGTAACAACCAGGAAAGACAATACACAAATATGATATGAAATGCGAAATGGAGACAGCTGCATATAGATGGTATAATTAGGGCAGTGCAAAATTTGTTTTAATTTCTCTTTAATATTTCTACAGAATTATCTTTTAAATTAAAAGAAGTTTTGAGTGAATTATGTATTACTATAATGAGCAGATCAAAAGATAAAAACATAAAAATTCCCTATCAAAGCATACACATTTCTCTCTATAACCACTGGAGTGTGTCTTTCCAAAAGTATTCAAATAAACATTAGCTCTCTTTTCACTTTCATCATTTCTGCATTATGAGCATTATTTACTGTATCCTAAGTACAATCCAATCCGCCATGTCCATGCCGGGTCCTAAAGAACAGTCTAGACCACATTCAAAGACCCTTCTCTGATAGGGTAAGCTTGAATGGGAGCGATTTTAAAAGCCTCGTGCAATTTCTATCAGCTTCATGCCACTACAAGAGTCACAATCCACTTGCTCTCTTATTGCGAGTCTGAAATGTTAACTGGAGAGTATACTTTACTACAGAAGATCTTACCTCTTCTTCCCCAATTCCCACTGAAGATTCCAGTTTGGTTCCCCTTAAAACAATCTTCCCACTATACCTACAGTTAACTAGTGAGAAGTTTTTAAGAGGGTAGATCTCATATTAAGTGTTCTTCCAATAATAATAATAATAATAATAATAATAAATAGTAATAGTAAATAAATGTTCAGTGCTTACTCCATGAAATCATTTCCTCCATCTGTCCTCCCTTCTAATTTCCTTTTGCACATAGCTGCAAGTTTAATCCCTTGTTGAATCCTCAGTTTTCCCATCAAATGAATGACATGATTTTTATTGTCTTCCTCCCCACTTCTGTCCACTTTTTAAACTATCAAGAACTATCTATACTATCCCAATGCTTTCAACACCAGCAACAAAATTAAATAAAAAATAAATCATCTTTGGGGCGCCTGGGTGGCCTAGTCAGTTACGCATCTGACTCTTGATTTCAGCCAGGTCATGATCTCAGGGTTATGAAATCGAGCCCCACATCAGGCTCCTTGCTCAGTGGGGAGTCAGCTTGAGATTCTTTCTCTCCCTCTCCCTTTGACCCTTCCCCCGCTCACGCTCTCTTGCGTGTGTGCTCTCTCTCTCTCAGAAAAAAAGAAAGGAAAATCATCTTTGAGGGCGCCTGGGTGGCTCAGTTGGTTAAGCGACTGCCTTCGGCTCAGGTCATGATCCTGGAGTCCCGGGATCGAGTCCCGCATCGGGCTCCCTGCTCGGCGGGGAGTCTGCTTCTCCCTCTGACCCTCCCCCCTCTCCTGCTCTCTCTCTATCTCATTCTCTCTCTCAAATAAATAAATAAAATCTTTAAAAAAAAATCATCTTTGAGTAGTACAGTATGCCTCCCCATGGTACAACAAGATTTTTAAAAATGATTTTTCTTACTGAATGTCTGCTCTGTCCCTGGACTTAACTAGAAGTACAATAAATATTCTTCCTAAAAAGCAACCATAGGCCATCACATGGCAGACTCACCTGAGACAGTCAAGCCCCAAACACATTGAAATGTTATGGAAAAGATAACCACCAACCCCCAACACCCAGGAAAAGAATTTATATAATAGCTAAAAGAGAAAGAAATTCTCAAGATCCAGAATCAAAGGCAGAAATTAAAGCAAGAGTAGTTAAGTGCTAGCTGAAAGCACAGTAACCCATAGGAATTGGGGTCACAAATATAGATCTTAAGGACTTTGGGTGGGGTTCTTAGGCCCAAGCAGGAACCAAGGACACAGCTACGGCCCAGAGGAAGTAGTAGAGCTGGAATTAGAACCCTCTCTAGGAAGAAAGTTTGTTGTGTGCCTAAAGCCAGATGCAGAAAAAAAAAAAAAAGAAGTCATCTGCAAGAACTCATTTCTGTTATCTGCATAGTATATACCAACATAGATGATGATGATTGATAGATGATAGATACATAGATACATAGATACATAGATAGACTGACCCATAATGATCAAAACTCCTAGGGCTCTGGCAGAAGTAAACAGAAAACCTACTTTGTAGAGACACTTTCACATTTTCACATTTTAGGGTACAGTGAACTTACCAAGAAAAACTAATCCCCACTGAAGATGAGATCACAAGCAAAGACTACAAAGGACACAAAGAAGAAACTAAAATGAGAAGATATTAGTAGATGTGACAGATGCAAAAAAAGGATGAGCTCCCCAAACACTGTGGATAAAAAATCAAACCAAAAGAGTCCATAAAATAAGTTTAAAATGACTTTTTCAATAACTACTTTCTGACGAAAAACAGCACAGTATAGTGCTAGTAACAGGCAGAGAAATAATGATTGAAGACAATATAACTGAAATAATTGAATAATAATTAAAATAATTGAAGACACTTCCAGAAATGAAAAACTTATTAGACAATTTTAAGAATTAATTATTCACAAATGAGGAGAACAATCAGTCAACTTCCTAGAAAGAAAGAAGTAAAGAGAAAGAGTGAGACATATGTTAAGGGGCATGGAGACTAGAAAGTGATGTCCAAGCCTATTAGGATTTCCATGATGAATGAGTAATGAAAACAGGGGATTAAAAAATATTCAAAAGAGATGCTTAGGGAGAAATCATAACCAAATTAGAAGAGAGAAATGTGACTGTAGAATAAAAAAATTTTAAAAAAAGAGTCCTTGCAAAATAAATATAACCAAATCCCCATTTGGCCCTATTGTGACGAAACATGAAAGACCAAGCATTAGAAGTGGCCAGAGGACATGGGGAGCCAGGTGGCTTGGTTGGTTAAACATCCAACTCCTGATTTCAGCTTAGGTCATGATCTCATGAGATGCAGGACGGTGGGGGGGCTGCACTCAGCAGGGAGTCTGCTTGAGATTCTCTCCCTCTGCCCTCCCCCTATTCACACACCCACTCTCTCTCTGTCAATCTCTCTATATAAAATAAATAAATAAATCTTAAAAAAAAAAAATAGTGGCCAAAGTATAGAAAAGAGACTAGCTACAAAGGAGCCAGTGTGAAGGGGACAAGTTTCTCCCCAGCAACAACAGATGCCAGAAGGCAATAAAGTAAAACCTTCAAAGTGCAGAAGGACGAGAACTGGGCACCTAAAGTTCTGTCCAGCAAAATGATCATTCAAGAGGGAGGGCAAATGGAAGAAATAGGGAGGTGAAGACCAAAGAAAGAGTTTACCGCTCACAGATCTTTAATTAAAGAACTACCAATGTATGTCTGTAGTAACAAGGAAATTCAGTCTGGAAGGAAAAAAACAAATACATTCAAGAACCAAAGGTAGGGCTCCTGGGTGGCTCAGTCGGTTAAGCGACTGCCTTCGGCTCAGGTCATGATCCTGGAGTCCCGGGATCGAGTCCTGCATCGGGCTCCCTGCTCGGCGGGGGGTCTGCTTCTCCCTCTGACCCTCCCCCCCCATGCTCTCTCTCATTCTCTCTCTCTCTCTCAAATAAATAAATAAAATCTTTAAAAAAAAAAAAAAAAAGAACCAAAGGTAAACTAAGACTATCAGTTAGCAGTTGAGAGGTCCAGATAAACATTGATACAATTAAAACAATGATCACGGTGATCGAGTGGGGGAGGACTGTATTTTTTTTACTTTTTAAAAGATTTTATTTATTTATTTGACAGAGACAAAGCGAGAGCAGGAACACAAGCAGGGGGAGTGGGAGAGGGAGAAGCAGGCTTCCCGCTGAGCAGGGAGCCCGATGCGGGGCTCGATCCCAGGACCCCGGGATCATGACCTGAGCCGAAGGCAGACGCTTAACGACTGAGCCACCCAGGCGCTCCTGGGGGGAGGATTTTAAAACAAAGTGGGAGTAACAGTGTGGGGCAGAGGTTGCAGGGCAGACCGAAGCAGGGCCTGGGAGTCAAGAGTCTGGGGCTGGGTGGGAAGAGGAGAGACATAGGCCTTGACTTTCCACGTCGTTGGGTGAGGAATAATCCTAACACAGTAGCAGGAGCCCAAACTGACTAAAAGTAGAATGTATATCTTCCAAAACCTATGGGGGAGGGGGGAATGGGAATAAAGACATCTGATAAAGTCATTAGAGGAGTAAAAACAGAAAAGCACAGAGTAAGTTAACAGTAGTAAATACAAATATATACTGAAATTATATTATAAATATACTTTATACAGACAAACCTCACTAGTCAAACATAAATATCCTCATTTGGGGATTTCACCCCACACATGCTGGACAGCCGGAACCAAGCGGGAGAATGAATAATAGAAAAAATCCCCCCCTCCGTATCCCACAGGGAGGGAGCAAAGGTGAAATCATGTAAGAGTTTTGTTTTTTTCTTTTTTATTCTTACGTTAATCCCCATACATTACATCATTCGTTTTAGATGAAGTGTTCCATGATTCATTGTTTGTGCATAACACCCAGTGCTCCATGCAGAACGTGCCCTCCTCAATACCCACCACCAGGCTAACCCATCCCCCACCCCCCTCCCCTCTAGAACCCTGTTTGTTTTTCAGAGTCCATCGTCTCTCATGGTTCGTCTCCCCCTCCGATTTCCCCCCTTCTTTCCTCCCTACCTGCTACCTTCTTCTTCTTTTTTTTTTTTCTTAACATATATTGCATTATTTGTTTCAGAGGTACAGATCTGAGATTCAACAGTCTTGCACAATTCACAGCGCTCACCATAGCACATACCCTCCCCAGTGTCTATCACCCAGTCACCCCATCCCTCCCACCCCACCCCCCACTCCAGCAACCCTCAGTTTGTTTCCTGCAATTAAGAATTCCTCATATCAGTGAGATCATATGATACATGTCTTTCTCTGTTTGACTTATTTCGCTCAGCATAATACCCTCCAGTTCCATCCACGTCGTTGCAAATGGCAAGATCTCATTCCTTTTGATGGCTGCATAATATTCCATTGTATATGTATACCACATCTTCTTTATCCATTCATCTGTTGATGGACATCTTGGCTCTTTCCACAGTTTGGCTATTGTGGACATTGCTGCTATAAACATCGGGGTGCATGTAAGAGTTTTTAATTAGACTAGACCCAACTTTTAAATGGCTGAAGGAGACTGGAAAGTTCTTGAATCTACCCAAGATATCAGTGAGGGATGTAAAGAGAGACTCATCTACATGGGGACGAAGGCAGAATTAAACACACACGCACACACACAAAACAAAACAAAAACCTGTCGAATGTGTCCGTTACATACAGGTTTGAAAAAACACACTGATTCAACCAGATCTAACAGGCATTCAAAGAATCCTGCACCAAATAGAAAAAAAATACACTCTCTTCACACCCACGTGGAAGATTTATAAAAACTGACTATGTAGTAGGTCCCAAAGAAATAGCCCACAAATGCCAAAGAATGGATATCCACCTAGCACATTCTCCCACCACGGCAGAACAAAATTGGAAATAACAAGAAGACATCTCAAAAAAAGACTTTTAAGCAAAAAATACTCAAAATGATTATGAGTCAAAGAAAATTATGAAATAGAACCGAATCACCACAAAAATCAGTATATGAATAGGTCTACATGCATCCATACGGATAAATCGCAAAACAGCATGTGGAGGAAAAAAAAAAAAAAAACAGCATGTGGAGGGAAAAGCAAATGGCAGAAGGATATGTGTGGAATAACAGGAGTACCTGTGTAAAAACATTTTAATGCGTCTCTGGAGTACACACGTGGAGGTGTGTGCCATGTGCAACACATACGTGCAGAAAGCCCAGGCATGTGAGGAGGAAGAAGACACCCATTTCTGGATACTGAATGGAGAAACAAGGGACAGGGCTGGAAAGGGATACAAATGAATCATCCACTCCATGTGTAAGTTGCATTTCTTTCAAAAGAACCTGAAAAGAAAAATATAACTACGTGTTAGCATCTGTTAAATTTAGGTTGGTGAGGGGCGCCTGGGTGGCTCAGTCGTTAAGCGTCTGCCTTCAGCTCAGGTCATGATCCCGGGGTCCTGGGATCGAGCCCCACATCGGGCTCCTTGCTCAGTGGGAAGGCTGCTTCTCCCTCTCCCGCTCCCCCTGCTTGCGTTCCCTCTCTCGCTGTCTCTCTCTCTGTCAAAAAAATAAATAAAATCTTTAAAAAAAAAAAATTAGGTTGGTGAGCCCATTGATTGTTTTTGTTGTTTTTTGGGGACTGGGCTTCTGTGTGTGTCAAATACACAGAATTAAAGGAAAGAAAAGCCCCTGGAAAACTCCAAGTTATTTCAGCACACCTGCCACTCTTCTGAGCGCTGGCTCATGTGGGGACCGATGGGCGGCAACAAGGAGGGGACAGCGGGTAAGCCAGTTCACAGGGCTTTTGCAACTGACACGGAAGCACCAGGTCGGTGCTCAAACACAGAGCAAGCAATGGAGTTAGCTCAGACGGGTTTCCCCCACCCCCAAAAGGCTTCCCAGGAAGGAACGAGAATGGGTGTTTCCTGGATTCCTGAAAGTCAGACCCAAACTCAGACCGTAAATGGGTCAAGGGCAGCCCGCGGCCCCCGTCTCCGCCCAGGTGCACCCACCCCCTGCCCCCAGCTTGTCCCTCTGCACACCTGGTGCCTGCAGCCAGCGTGTGCAGAACAGGGGGGACTGGGTTCCCCCAAGTTTCCACGAAAGCCCTATTGTCTGACTGTCCCCCACCCCACCCCCAGCAGGGGAATGGAAGCTCCCCGAGGGCAGGAACGTCCTTCAGTCTGCTTTGCTGGCTGCGACATCCCCAGCACCCAGGACAGGGTCTGGCACGTGGTGAGCAAGTAACCGATGCCTGTAAGCCGAATTAGGAAAGTCGATGACAAAACAGAAGGGGGAAGGGTACGCTTTTGTTTCCTGGGGTATGAAATCCGTGCTAGGCAGGGGAAAAAACGGGTTCTGTGCTATTCCTCTTTTCCTAAGTCAAAACGTTAATGGCTTTGATTTTTTAAATAAACTAAATTTAGTCAGACACATTTTAAATCATCTTTCTCAAGGAAGTTATATGTACTCTAGCTCATAAATAGGAGGAAGAATGTGGGTGACATTTCCAACACTTTGGCAAAAGCCAGCCAAGCAAAGAAGATCCGAGATGTCCTAAACCCCAATGCTGTCTTGCACATGAAGAACTTCATTTTACAAAATTATAGTCATAAAATGCTTAGAAAAGTTTAAAATGCTATCTAAATAGGATCTGAAAAGCTTCCTCAAAAATAGTTTTGTACAAATGTGATTGATTTGGATTCCTTTTCTCTTTTTTCTTTTTCCTTTTTTTAGAAATAAAACGATAGGAGCAGCTTTCTGATGAAAGCATATTAGTAAAAATTTGATATTTTATTTGGTTTAAAAATATTTTCCAGTTTATGTCATTATACACAATGGCTTCTTTGTAATATACCTATTTTTTATTTTTATTTTTTATAAAAGATTTTATTTATTTATTTGAGAAAGAGAATGAGAGAGAGCACAAGCGGGGTGGGGGGAGGGAGAAGCAGATTCCCCACCAAGCAGGGAGCCTGATGCGGGGCTTGATCCCAGGACCGATCCCAGGACTGATCCTAGGACCCTGAGGTCATGACCTGAGTGGAAGGCAGACGCTTAACCAACTGAGCCATCCAGGCACCCCATGGAATATGCCTATTTTTTAAAAGGCTAAAAGCATGTGTAATGGGCAGATTCCATTTACACTAAAAGCATTCGCACTTACTAAGCCCTATATGTCCCTTTTGAAAATGGTCCTTTGCCTTTCCTCCTCTTCCATTTCAACGGAATTATTTAAATCCTCGTGAATAAACAGATTTAGATTCCAAAATAAAAATTAGCACAAGCAACTGCTTTTCTGTCTATTGTTGATGCAGTGACTAGAATAGGAAATCCGATGCTCTTGCTGTCATCAGAGTTGTTGCATGAATTCATTGCTTGGGAGCCACTCAGGAAAGCATGCCACGTGACCACATTCCACGACGATGAAAAGCACAACTCCCCTTCCTTCCCTGTTTGCAGAGTCTTGCTGGTCACTTTCCTGAGAACAAAAGAATCCTCCCCCCCCAAGTAACACTGTCCCCAAAGCGCTGACATCAGCAAACACCAGCAGGTAATGCACCTGCAGACTGGTACTCTTCGTGTTCATTGTGCAGACCAGCAAAGCAAGAGCATCACTTTGCTCTCCTCTCTCTCCAGTCTGTTCCCACCAACAGTCACAGCAGTGGACAGACAGCTGTCCTGGCTGAAACGGTGAGAGGGACAAGCGACCCTGAAGCTGCTACATTCCTTCTCATCAAAATGGCAAAGAAGGGACTCTATACGTGCAGTTGGCTGCCAAAAGCGGAGGAATGTTCTACCAAGAAGGGGACCCTATACATACGCAACAACAGGCTTTGGGTTCACCAACATGACCAGCCCTTGCTCAGCTCTGCCAACCAAGCTTCTTCAGGACACAAGGTCAGCTCAGAACCCCGATATCTTCATCCCTTGTATACTGCCCTCTGAGTCAAGGTGTTTTAGAAACAGAACCATGGACTTCAGAGCCACTCAGGACTTTGGAGATCATCCCAGTCTGCTCTTCAGACAGATGAGGAAACTGAGTGAACTCTTCCTCAGAAAATCCCTGAGGCATTCTGCCCTCTGGTTTTATAAGCACTGGAAGAGGACCAGCTAGAAGTGCCTACACTCAGAGCCCAAAGCCCAGCTTCCTTTCTAGTACCTTCCTCCCTCCCCAAAGTAATATTACACAACTTATATAAAGAAGGAGCAGCTTTAACCCATTACATGGGTCCACAGAAGGACAGTGACATAAAAGCATGGGAGCGTTGACCAAGAAGATGTAAGCACATATCTATCTATTCTGAATTTCTGAGAAAGTTTTAGCCTCCTAAAATAAGCCCTGCATGTCCTTTGTGACATCCTCTTTCTTGCATCAAAACCAGACGCAAGCCTGCACGTGGGCAGCCATCTTGGAACCAAGCAGATGAAACCACCTGCGAAGGTGGCAGAGCAGGAGCTAGAAAGGGTCTGGGTGGGTCTATGATGAAGGACATCCTTGAGCCCTGGACCAGGACTGCTGCTGTCCACATTGCTCCTTATGCAAGACACACACTCTGAAGGACACAGGCCAACCAGAAAGTTGGAGAGAAAACACAGAGTATGCTCAGCTTGGCCCCAGCAGAGGGTCTGTTGGTGTGGGGAACCAGCCTACCCAAAGGCACCAAGCTGGTCTGCCATGTTGCTCAGATTCCTGGGACAGGCTTTCTCTCCGGCGGGGGGCCTGAGGTTGTCCAGCCCAGCCTGTGACTAATGAGTAAGCGTGTATCAGAGGTGACAGACCCATCAGCAAGCATATCTGTGTATTTACTAAGGCAGAGATTACAACCCTGCCCAGCAAGGGAAGTTCCACACTTGGCATTACCCAGCTCAACCAGAAGCAAAGAGACACCAAGAAACCGTGTGTACGCACTCAAGTCCGTCACTAAAGCCCCTGGTGGAGTTTAACTGGCAATACCAGTGCTCCCCACACACCTGGACCGCCTCATCAACAGATAAAATGCCAGTGACATAAATTAAATTGAGACGTGCTAGGTTACCTGGCTGAATATAATGAGGATCTGAGCAAAACATCCCAATGGACTTGTCAGAGCCTACAAGTCTCCTGGTTCCTATTGCTTTGGTGAAGCCACCATGCGTGGGGAAGGCACCTGCTCAAAACGCAGTAGCGCAAAGAGGGTGGGATCGTAGGCCCTGAAGGCAGGGCACGTTCCAACTCTGGCTCCGACAGGTACTGCGTGTCGACCTTGGTGATGCTCATGACGTCCCCGAGCCTCGGTTTCCTCGTGAACAGCAACCACCTCAGAGGTCGCTGTAGAAATACCGAGACAAGGTCTGCAAAGCACCCAGCATGTAGAAAGCCAGATAAGGAAATATATATATTAATATGATATGAAATAATAGTGTCCGCGCCAAATGATGGCTGATTATTAGGATGCAAGATTGAGGCAGCGCTGTGCTGGTAAAGTGTTCTTCCTTTCTTTGGAAAAAAGCTCCAGTTGGTAGCAACTGCCAGTTTCCATGGTGCAAAGCTCCCACCGTGGCCAACCTCCAGCCGCCAGCGAGATGTCAGCTGGAGGCGAAGTTGGGAAGAGGTGCCTACAGTCAGCTCCCGCGAGCCGGAAAGAGCTAGCAACAGCTCGCTGCTGGCTTGAGCATCGTGGCCACACTCCTGTGGCTTCTCCTGTGTGCGGCGTGATGCCTGGCATGTAGCGGGCACTAAGAAATATTTAGTGAATGAATGAATGACTATGAAGGCACTAAGCTATTTTCATCTCTTAATAACGGGGCATAAATTTGAACTGGGACTTAGAAAGCAAAGGTGTGATGAATACGAACTGAATCAGGAGGGCCTATGTTAAGGGCATAGGCTGGAGACACACGGAGAGCAAGGAGGCTCAGCCTCCAGCACCACCCCAGGAACACCGCACGCGGTCAATAAGTGTCTGCTGAACTGGATTGCACTGAAGGAGGGTGAGCTTAAGTCTCCTCAGCAAACACCCAAACTAGAAGAAATGTATTCATCAGGCTTCTCCAGAGACACAGAATGTGTGTACATGCGTGTGTGTGTGTGTGTGTGTGTGTGTGTGTGTAAAGAGATTTATTATAAGAAACTGTCTCACACGACTGTGGAGGCCAAGAAGTCCTAAGATCTGCAGTCAGAAACCTGGGCAACCATGAGAGCCAGCAGCATTAAGTTCCAGCCTGAAAGTTGGCAGCCTCGAAACCCGAAAAGAGTCGATGTCTCAATTCAAGTCTGAAGGCTGGAAAAGACTGATGTCCAAGCTCAAGGCAGTCAAGCTGGAGAAGTTTCCTCTTACTCATGGGAGGGTGGGGCTTGTTGTTCTATTCGGGCCTTCGACTGATAGGATGAGGCCCACCCTCGTTGCAAGAGCAACACACTTTACTCAATCTACCGATGGAAATGTTCCTTTCATCCAGGAATACCCTCACAGACCCAGAGACATGTCTGACCAAACATCTGGATGCCCTGTGGCCCAGTCAGGTTGACACATACAATCAGCCATCAAAGGAGCCCCGGGGGCCTTGTCCTCCCCCCTCCCTCATTTATACAGTAAGTACCACCTTGAGGAAACACAGCCTAACATGCTGCTCAGTTAATGGAGGTGACTCTTTATTTTAAATATAGTTCAGCTTTGATTTCTGAAATTTTCCTGCAGCCAAAGGATTCTAAAAATACCACGACAAGGAGCACCAACCAGGAAACTCCCTGGAGATCCCCAAAGGAAGCGATGAGATGTTCCTCTCAGCAAAAGTCAGTCTGTGCCTCAAGATATGTTGAGAGAGACAGCACTTCATGAACCCGCCTGCCTGAATTTCCAGCAAAAAGACGGAAGGCACCGGGTCCTATTCTGCTTCTCCGAAAGCCACCTGTGAGTGACCCCACCTTGGGATGACACAGTCACATTAACAACACTGCTGGGTCGTGGTAAATGTCGTCTATTCCCTCGTGAATTTTGGCAGAGACAACCTCATGTTCTTCTGATTCTAAGATTCAGTGGCTCTGTAAATATGTCTGAAACACAGAGGTTTCATGAAAAATTCCTCTGGAAGGAGCTGCTCATGAGGAAACACGGGTCCACCATGCTTCTGGCACAGAACCCACATCCTTCTCCAGCCACAGCAGATCTGGAACAGACATCCAAGGAGGGGCCCACAAACCGGTCTGTGCTCAGCCTCCCCCAAGACCCCAGACCTAAGGGGAAGGACAGACGACCGTCCCGCGCTGGGGAATCCTCAAGCACTCTTGTCCACAGCTGACATTCAGGGGAACATTTTGTTTGATACGTTTAGATTTTTCTTTAAAAAAAAAATACCCAGCCTTCATTTTCAATGCTCTTGAAGGATTTTTAAAAGAATGAATGAATGTAGCAGGTACACGGTTTAACCTCCTTCCTCACCAACTTCCCTCCTGATAATGTTCACAGAACAAGAAACAGAGATGGTGCAAATCCTGCACTCATTTTTTTAAAGATATTTTATTTATAAGGAATCTCTACGCCCAACGTGGGATTCAAACTCATGACCCCGAGATCAAGACTCGCATGTTCCACTGACTGAGCCAGCCAGGCACCCCGTACCCATTTTTTTAAGATATTATTTATTTATTTGAGAGAGAGAACACAAGCAGGGGGAGCGGCAGAGGGAGAGGGAGAAGCAGACTCCCCACCGAGGAGGGAGCCTGATGCGGGGCTCGATCCCAGGACCCCAAGATCATGACCTGAGCCGAAGGGAGATGCTTAATCGACTGAGCCACCCAGGCATCCCTGTATCTATTTCTATTGCACATAATGACTCGAGTCACCGGGAAACCTATTTCACGTGGGTGATGCCCAGATTTCCCACAGCTCGGCATTATTCCCAGTTTATTGTAAGCATGCAGTATGCTATGTTCAGATTCAAACTGGACACCGTTTGTTGTCGTGACTTCCTAGAGTTTGCTGAGAGTCCGCTGCCGAGGGTGTCCCAGGAGAAACCCCTGTGCAGAGCAGGGTGGCGATGGCGAAGAAAGCAGGCCCTTACTGTTCCCTGTGCGGACACCCTCCCAGCCACCCAGTCAGCCGGGAGCCACGGCTAGAAGAATAAAGGAAAGTAGGCCTGAGGTCCACGAGCCGCATATAACTTTCGCTTACTTGTCAATATGGGAGGACAGGGATAGAGGCTTCCAGAACGCCACTAGTCGGACTGGAAGGGAAAGGAACCCAGAAAATCAAAGCAAAGCCACATGGGGGAAACAGGCAGAATCCACCGCAACAGCCCAGCCCCAACCAGAAGCTGGAAGTAAGACCCCCTCGTGAGAGTTGCTCTGAGTAGCGGAAGTGACCTTGCAGCCTTTGCAACAACAGGGCAGAAAGATGATCTGAGAATAAACAGATTCGTTCAGAAGGTAGGGATGGAGGCGGCAAACATCTGAATCATAAACTGGCAGAAGCGTGCATGTCCCTTAAAATCCCAACTGACAATGAAAAAGTAACACAGAGTCATAATTAAAAAGGCAACTTAGATAGATAGAATCTAACAGACATTCTTTGGCCCCAAAAGCAAGAGGCTTAGTTGGTGACATTTTAAACATACATAACTATGAGGTAGACAAGAACGAGCAAGTTCCTTCATCTGGGGACCAAAAAAGAAAGGGAAAGAAAGAAAAAAGAACAAAAAATTTAAAAACATAACAATAAAATGGACAATCCTGAGCCCTTTGGAAGATTCTTCCACCAAAGGCAACGGCCTGTTGGTGAAATCGCTGTGCTGTCTCCAGCACACGAAAACAGCAGGATGAAACCCAGGACCCCCAGCATGGCCTTCTGCTGACAAAACAGAGCACGGAGATTAAGGTGGGTTAATCAACTGAAATGGGTTCTAGCTCCCCTCTGCCACTCCCCAGCAGCATGACACTGGCCAAGTTCCAACTTTGTGCCTCCGCTTCACAACTATCAAATGAAAATAAAATCATACGGCCCCCCACCAGGGTGCTGGGACAATCAAGTGGGTCACTGTGTGTTTGAGAGCCAAACCCAGCTCTGAAAATTTAGGTAGCACTTAATAAATCAAAGATAGTATCTAAGGAAAGAACTGCGAAGGACCCTACAGTATTAAGAAGATGTAATTCGACCAGGGTCATGCAAAGCTGCGTTAAGTGGGAAGACCATTCGGTCGGCCAGATATTTGAAATCAAATCAGAGCAAATTCAGGCTCTGTGATCTGTTGCCATCCGCTTGCCCTGACTTCACCAGGATGGCGTGAGTGGTGGACTTGACCTGGAGACTCAGTTCCTTCCTCACTCACCAGGCAGCCCAGACGCTGAGCTGAAAATATTTCATGGACTCTAGCTTCCTAAGCCAAAGGGACCCGGAACTGTGGCCCACATACCTGGTGTCCAGAGATCCAGAAAAGAGCCTTTGGCACTTATAAATGACCTCTCTCCAATATGTGGCATTGTTTCATTCTCCTGTCCCTCCTCCCACTCTCTCTCCCACCTATTGTCACTGCAATCCTATCCTACTTTACTACCTGGCCTCAGAGTTCATGAAAATTGTGACCCGTAGTCTTCCATGCAAAAAAAAAAAAAAAAATTTTTTTTAAATGGTGCCTGAGATCTTCTAGCAAACTGAAGAGCTTCACTTTTCTGAGATTCCAGCTAATGGGGACAGCTCAGGAGACCTAGGTAAATCTATTATATTTCAATCTACATTGCCTGACAGAGTTGATAGGACCACAATTTATTACCAGCCTTATGGCTTCATAAATTAGCTAGTCAAGCTACTGTCCTATCTCAGAGCACTGTTTTAACCATGAATTTATGGTATTCTGGCTTAAAGTAGCATCATTGCCATCACTTTCCAGTACTAGGAGCATTAATTTTATCCCAAGATATAATTCATCACAGTTATTATGAGAATAATACGGCCTCAACAAAAGATGAAGAAAAATGTGTGGGCTATGGTCTAATTGCCAGACTCAATCCCAAAAGGAAAGGGGACACTTGATCAAGTCTGTAATCTTTGGATGAGTCTCGAATGTGATGATTCCAACTCAAAAAGCTGTACACGCTTGAATAGGAAAATATACAGTGAAAGGCCCGTTGAAAATCCACAGAACACCAGCCAAGCAAAAGTGTTGTACCTTATCAGAATATCTGGGCTGTGTTCCCCTGTAAATCAGCATTTTCAGTGTTACATAAAGAGAACCCTAAATCAGTATTGTATTTCCTCAACATGACCCGGTGTCTTCAGCAAGGATTTTCTGCTCTTTGGCTGTTTGGTCTGGTCTGGTTTTACGTGGTCAGTTGTGGGCTTGGGTTGGTTTAGGGGGTAGAGAGATTGTACAGCAAAAAAGCTATGATTTGTTCTTTTGTTCCTGCTCATTACTCCAAGGACTAAAACCACCGCCAATTCAACTATCCTGCCCACATGTGCTGGCCAAGTGGGCCTTTGGTTTGTAGCTACAGAACCCTGGTGCATTAGGCAGCTCTGCAGAAGGAAGAGCATCACCATCCGAAAATGACCAAAGAAAGAGAACGCTGGCCTTGTTGATTTTAAAATACAGGCTACATTGTCTTCTGAGTAAGGAACAGATATTCTAAACCACTAAAATGTGCCCATCAGCAAGATTTTAAGGATGCCACAAGCAGCTGGTATTATCAACGACATCTTGGGAGGGAAAAAGCATGGATTTGGGAGACAGAAACATGTGGGTTCAGAGGTGGACTCCAGCACCCCATTTTATCCATGGACAGGCCTTCCTGCCCACCAGTCCAGGGCTAAGTCAAGTGGTGGAGTTGGGGCTGGGTGGGCAGCAGCCCAGTAAATTTGGTCCTGAACAACAGGTCTAAAGAGCTTGGAAAGCAGAATCCACTTGGAAGCTACTTACATACACTCGCCAAGCAAAGATTGTTTGGTTAGAAGGACCTTAGACATACTCCAATACTCTTCACCGCTGACTCCCCAGGGGTGAAGAGTTAAGGGTGATGCTGAGGATTTTCACAATTTAAGAGAGCACAGACTACTGGAAGAACGAGTTTAAAGATGCCCATTCAGGGGGCGCCCGGGTGGCTCAGTCGGTTAAGTGTCCGCCTTTGGCTCAGGTCATGATCCCGGGGTCCTGGGATTGAGCCCTAAATCAGGCTCCTTGCTCGGCAGGGAGCCTGCTTCTCCTTCTCCTTCTCCCTTTGCCCCTCCCCCCACTCGTGCTCTCTCTCTCTCTCTAATAAAATCTTAAAAAAAAAAGATGCCCACTCAGTATCCACGTGAAATGCCAAGTCAACAGTTGGATATCAGAATTTGAAGAGTGGGGGATGGTCAGCAATGGAAATACGGGGAGTCATCGGCACATGGGTAGGACTGGAAGCCACTGGCTGGATGAGGTCACTGCAAGGAACAGACTAACCCCCTTCTGTGATAAACGGAACCATGGATTATGGTTCCAACTCTTCGTGCCCTCCTTCCTATGATAAGATAATGCAGTTCTTCTGGTCTTGTGACTTGATCTCACCTTCCAGTGCCCAGAGTATCCTTTCCTCTCCCATAGCTTTGAGCTTGGCCACGTGCCTCACTTTGACCAATCAATGTGGGCAGAAGGGACCATGTGTCAGTTCCACATGGCAACTTGAAGAGGAATGACAGGTTTCCACTTGCCCTTACGCTTCCTCCCACCACCATGAGAAAAGCATGCTCCAGAGACAGGCTGCCTCTCCAACGTGGGACCAAAATGGAGCCCCCATGGAGCCCAGCTGGGTCTAACAGAGCTACATCTGAATAAGAAATAAGTATTTGCTATTACAAGGCACTGAGATTTTTAGGGATGTCTGTTACTGCAGCAAAAGCTGGCTAATGCATAATTGAAAGCAGTCCCCCAGTAGAGACATCCAAAAACCATACTTAGCCTACCTCAAAGATGCTAGGCCCCTGAGCTTAAGAGAGTTCCAGGTGGCTGACAAGGTCAGCCCGAGGTAAGACTATGAATTGGTCCAAGTGTCCCATTAAAACTTCTAGACTTTGCTTAGGTGTTCTCCACCTCACTCCACAGGAGTGCCTTTCCAAGTGAAAACCCACTCTGAAGAAGAGTTCTCACATGAGTCATCGTGGCAGCTCAGTTCAACAAATACAAGATTCATGAGCCAGCAGAACTGCTCACATACAAAGGTGAACACAACAGTCTTGGCCTTCGGTGGGCTGACATCCATCTACTACTCACTGAGTGCATAAGCCTGGGAAGTGACGGAGGGTGGAGACTGCCTTCCATCTATAGGGAAACAGGTGACTGCTCTGTAAGGCAGCCTGACCCAGCAGCCTCCAGGACTCTGGCTCATGCCCAGACTGCTCAGGTGCAACCCAGGTATTCTAGGCCGCAGGGAAGAGAGGTGGGCACATCCTGGCAGATGCTCCTCAGATGCCACCATCCACTGCGCAGGACACACCTGTCACAGGCCGTCAGCTCAGCAGGGGCACTGGATAGACCCTCATTTTAACCAAAATCTGGGCTTTTCACTCTCCACGGTCAAATGCAACTCACCAAATAGCGTGCTTCTTTGTATTCTGAGCCAGATCAATGCCGAAGTTATTGAAAGCTGGTTTACATCTAGGAAAATGAGGCTCTGTCATTCTTAAGCAAAAGGTTTCTTTGGACTCTTTCAATATCAAATAGCTAACACACACACACACGCAGGTGCACACATGCACACGCACAATGAAGTAAACAGAAAGGAAATGAAAACAGATTCATTTCGCTTGCAGTGCAGACTGGATTAAAACACAGAGAACAAGAGCCCAATTTAAGACTTCCATACATTATCTCTGAAAAATTCATCATGCTCAAAATATGATGAGTTCACTTATCTCTTCACCTGCCAGGCAGTGTTTGAGGGTTTTGTTACCTGACAGTAACACGTTCTGCAATATTACCTCACAACAGGGCTCTTCCGTGTCTTAGCTTGTTTTATATACCACCAGAGCAGAGAACCCAAGTCCTAGACACTGATGCACCCCCTTTCAGAAATAAAGCACATGCATTGCTTTGCACTGAAGGCAATCATAGGACTAAGGCATATAATTTCACCTGCCTGGGAGGAACTGAATTTGAAATGAATCTCTGCATTTGGGCTCCTTGCCTTTGACACCCAAGCAGCATCATTCCATAAATAAATGGGACAGCATTAACCCTCAGCCATCATACCCCTTGAAGGACATCTCCACTGTATCTTTCATAAAACACAATTCAAATGAGTCATTTCTTCCCAAGCAAACTTTTTATAATAATTTTTTAAAGCTCTCAGAGTCGTAGTAATCACATACCAAATAAAAACATTCTTGAGATGTTTTTCATTTTGAACAGTGAAACTATTTATTAAAGCATGTCGGTTTCTTTATCCTCCAGGTGGTATTTGAAGCTTTGGAGAAAAGTTCCAAGCGAAGCCACCAACTTGACTCGGAAGTCCTCACTCCTACCTTCTGGGTCATCCCTGGCCTTTCGGCCGCCCATCCTGTGGTCCAGCCTCTGTGTACCGCTGGCTATCTCCAGGATGCACCAAGCACTCCGGCTGCATGCTTTGCATATAGTGCTCGGAATCCGCCTCCCTACTCATCCCAGATAATTCCAATTTGCCCTCTACAACCAATGCGTGTACCCGTCCTTCTGGGAAGCCAGCCCTGACCCCTGGGCAGTCTTGGTGAAACACCCCTTCCGTGGCTCCTCCTAGAGCACCTGCCCGCCTCCATCGTCATGTGGAGTGGGGAGCACAGCTCAGCTGGATGGCTTTGAATCTCAGCTCCCCCACTCACCAGCTGTGTGCCCCTGAGGCCACTTAACTCTTCTGCCTCTCAGTTTCTTCATTTGTAAAATGTGGATAATAAGAGCACCTGCTTGATAAAACTGTGGTAGCGATTAGACATCTTAAGAAATGCAGAGCACTGGGGCGCCTGGGTGGCTCAGATGGTTAAGCGTCTGCCTTCAGCTCAGGTCATGATCCCAGCGTCCTGGGATCGAGCCCCGCATCAGGCTCCCTGCTCAGTGGGGAGCCTGCTTCTCCCTCTCCCTCTGCCTCTCTCCCTGCTCATGCTCTCTCTCTCTCTCTCTCTCTGTATCTCTGTGTCTCAAATGAATAAATAAAATCTTAAAAAAAAAAAAAGAAATGCAGAGCACTGAGAATAATACTTGCAACAAGCAGGTGCTCCCATCGGTTACTTTCATCAGAGCCCTTATCGCTACATGCTAGAGTTCTCTATACATGAGGCTGTCTCCCCTTCTGCACAGTGAGCACTCTAAAGAGAGAATGTCTTATTATGTTCATGTCCCCAACATCCAGCAAATATTCTGGCACATGGAAAACCTACTTCGAGAATGCTGAATGAACGCACAAATGAATGAAATAAAAATATATATTCGTGTATATTCACATAGCATTCCTGCTCCATTGCTCCCAAAAGAGAACGTGATATCATAACTGCTCAAAGAGGAAGGACAGACATTATGTCACACATCAACCCACCTACATCCTTTGAAGATTGTTTTTAGAACAGAAATAAACTCTATGCACACCTTATGGCATGAAGCTGATGTTTTTAAAGATAAAGGCGTTCTCCAAAAATACTGACTTACTTCATCCAGAATATTCATTTTCAGCACTACAAGATCATGAAGGAAGAATGAAACATTGAGAAATATATAAATTTCTCTCTTAGAGGTGAAGGTTTGAAAAACATGGCCAACAGACACATGAAAAGATGCTCAGCATCACTTGACATCAGGGAAATCCAAATCAAAACCACAATGAGATACCACCGCACACCAGTCAGAATGGCTAAAATTAACAAGTCAGGAAACGACAGGGATGCGGAGAAAGGGGAACCCTCCTACACTGTTGGTGGGAATGCAAGCTGGTGCGGCCACTCTGGAAAACAGTATGGAGGTTCCTCAAAAAGTTGAAAATAGAGCTACCTACGACCCAGCAATTGCACTACTAGGTATTTATCCAAAGACACAAATGTAGTGATCCGAAGGGGTACATGAACCCCAATTTATATAACAGCAATGTCCACAATAGCTAAACTGTGGAAAGAACACAGATGTCCATTGACAGATGAATGGATAAAGAAGATATGAGATAGATATATACATATATATCTGTATACACACACACACAATGGAATATTACTCAGCTATCAAAAACGAAATGTTGCAATTTGCAAGGACGTGGATAGAAATCGAGGGTTTTACACTAAGTGAAATAAATCAGTCAGAGAAAGATAAATATCATATGATTTCACTCATGTGTAATTTAAGAAACAAAATGGATGAACATAGGGGAAAGGAAGGAAAAATAAACTAAGATGAAAACTGAGAAAGAGGCAAACGATAAGAGACTCTTAACTCTAGGAAACAAACTGAAGGTTGCTGGAGGCGGGGTGGATGGGGGATGGGGTAACTGGGTGATGAGCATTAAGGAGGACACTTGATGTGATGAGCACTGGGTGTTATATGCAACTGATGAATCACTAAATTCTACCCCTGAAACTAATGAAAAAAAGAATAAATGTTAATTGGTTAAATAGGAAAAAAAAAAGATACATGATCTCTTGAATTACCTTGTAGATACCCAGCAATAGTGAAAAATAAAATGTAGTCTTCTGCCATGTAATCTCGCTATGCCTGAGATTAAAAAACAAACAAAAGACCTCAAAAAAAAAAAAAAAAAGAAAGAAAAACATAGTGATTTGGTCTGCTTGTATCATTAGTTTTGAAGAGTTGCTTATCTTTTAAATACTACCCATGTGGCCGCCCTTGCATTCACTAACTTTTTCTCCAGGAAAAAGGTCAAATCCACTTCTATTAGGAAGCATTAGTCTGTCAAGGTGCTAAATGAGAAGCCTAAAGCAGTGAACATTCATTCTGCTCAAACAACAGAAGGCAAAACGTGCCCTCAAACTTGAGCACAGGGTGAGGCACGGCTTCCAAGGAGCCAAAGGGAAAAAAAGAAGTCCTAAATCAGCCTGACGCTGGAGAGTTGGCTTCAGGATCCAACCTCTATTGGTTTTCACATCAACGCTTTACTTTTGTTTGTTTCTTTGTTTGTTTTTAAAGATTTTATTTATTTATTTGACAGAGAGAGACACAGAGAGAGAGGGAACACAAGCAGGGGGAGTGGGAGAGGGAGAAGCAGGCTTCCTGCCGAGCAGGGAGCCCGATGCGGGGCTCGATCCCAGGACCCTGGGACCATGACCTGAGCCGAAGGCAGATGCTTAACGACTGAGCCACCCAGGCGCCCCAACGCTTTACTTTTGAATGGGTCTGTGAAAAAGCATGGCCCCTGCACCAGCTGCTTTGTTGAAAGCAAAGTATTCGGCACTTAATTAATTCTGTTAGCATTATGGTGACTATTTAGAATCATCTTAGATAAACTCATCGGAGCAGCCCAAAAAAGCCCACGATGATAAGAATAATATTTGAAGCTCATTTGAATAAATGCGCTGACAGACGGACTGAATTCTGAGTCACCTCGGAATAGAGTGAACCCCAATCTCTTCTGCAACACTGGTGCTCAAAGTGTGGTACGTGGACCACCTGCCAATTTGCAAAATGTTCATTCCTCATCCAGGATGAGGGAAGTACACCAAAGGAGAAGGGTCTGGAAACTTTTACAGCAATGTGACATCACTGTGATATCAAATGTGTACTCAGGGCACCCGTTCCTGGGTACAGACCAGCTCAGATGTCACATCGTGAGCCAGGGTGGTCATGCACTGGTAGGGCCACCTCATAATGTCTGACATTTTAAAGTTAGTGTGTCAACTATAAGCCAAAAATGTATTTAAAAATGAGGAAAAAAAGTAAGCATATAGTTATTTTTATAACTTGGCGATTTTTACATCTTTTTTAAGTTGTATCATTCTTTCTAAATGTATAGCTTAACACTGCAGCTAAATAAGGAAAATAAAATATGTATTATCTATTTACAACCCTAATTTACTGATGGTCTCTTTTTGGTCAAGAGAAGACATGTCTTTTCCGAATGTGGCAATCCCAGTAAACCAAACAGTGACAAAGGAGCTGCTTTTGAAGAAATTAAGACGAAAAAATGTTATTTGTTTTACTTGGAAGTATGATCCCTCCTACAACTGAACTTAACTCCGCTTTGTAGCAGTAATTGATGGCGAAGGGCCACAAACACTGTATGTCATTGGAAAAGATATATTGGCAAGTGAAACAATGAAACAACGAAAGTGTAAGCAGTATTTTACACATAAAATGGTTTCTAAAAGCTCAAAAAAAATATTTGCAAGAAATAGCATTCACTGAAAAGCAAGAGAAGCAGATGTCCAAATTTCATACTAAAAAACCAAAACAAGCAAACAAACAAAAACCATTGGTTTTGTTTTTGAACGCTCCTTACGAAGCAGTACAAAGGACATGAAATCGCCCAGACATTAATGTAACAGTGTGTCCAGTAAGTCTACTTAGAAATGCTGGGTCAATCTCTGACCCAAAAAAGGGTCGATCGAGTACCACGTCCCAATAACAAGACAACGGTGTTCTCCAGCATGAGCGGCTTGCAGAGCCTCAGTGCGGGAGCCGAGCCTGAAGCACCTGCCCCGCTAGGGGGCGTGCACCTGAACACACTCAGCAAACTGCTTCGGTGCTTGAGAAAGTCCCACCACAAGGAAAACAATGTCCGCTCCGCAACACACCTGGTCACATAGGACATGGAAGCTAATGCACTGCATTCAATACTCCTATCTTTATTTTTTTTTAAAGATTGATTTATTTATTTGAGAGAGAGAGAGAGCACGAGCAGCGGGAGAGGCAGAGGGAGAGAATCTTTAAGCAGACTCCCCGCTGAGTGCGGAGCCCAACACGGGGCTCGATCTCACGACCCGGAGATCATGACCTGAGCCGAAACCAAGTCAGATGCTTTGACCGACTGAGCCACCCAGGCGCCCCTATATTTCCACCCTTATTACGTGATATTATAATGATGAGCACAAAGGAACTCAGGGTTTCCTAAGAAACCAGTTTTTTTCCAGCTTTTTAAAGATACGACTCGCTCATTTGTCTGACCTCCTTAGGATTTTTAAATATTATAACACTCCTATGCAAGGAAGAGATGCAGTGCTTCTTCAATGCATATCTTTATATAATGATGCATTATAGGAATCCAGAAATATATAAAACAAGATAATGGGGGCACCTGGGTGGCTCAGTCGTTAAGCGTCTGCCTTCGGCTCAGGTCATGATCCCAGGGTCCTGGGATCGAGCCCCGCATCGGGCTCCCTGCTCAGCGGGAAGCCTGCTTCTCCCTCTCCCACTCCCCCTGCTTGTGTCCCCTCTCTCGCTGTGTCTTTCTCTGTCAAATAAATAAATAAAATCTTTAAAAAAATAACAACAAGATAATCATAGTGGCTAACTCTAAGGAAAGTTACAGGGAGTTTTTTTTTTCTTCCTTTTGCTTCTCTGTATTTATAATTTTTTTCTACACTGAATTACACTCATGTCATAAAGAAACAAAAGACCACAGAGTCAATAAAAGGGTTGCATGAGGTCAGCCATTTAAAAACAATTCTCAAGAGCTTTGCCCGTCTAGGGGACCACGCAAGCCGTCAATTACGATGCGCCCCATACGCTACCCAGAACCACGAACTCATCACTCTGAATGTGATGACCTCATGACTGAGGAAGGGGTCAATTAGAACACACAACGGCCCTGACCAGTCACCACCTGCACACCCACGGCTACTGGCCAAGCAAAGAGTCAGAGTATCCACCTCAGGATGTGTCCGTAACAAGACACCTGTGAACACAGCAGACTCGGCCGTGCCAATCTGGCAACTCAAAGAACCCGGCTGTTTCCTTCCCACAGCAGTGAGGGGCGCTCACGGGGGGTGTGTAGCCCCCTCACTGCCCATCCCCACTTCTCTTCTTTCCAGCTTCCCAACCTCTTCCCTCCGCCGGCTCCAGGCTCTCAAAATAGCACCTGTCATGCTCCAGAGTCAACCAGGCCCAGTCAAGCATTTTTACACCATTTTTTATAAATAATCACTATTCATATCTACATTTATCAACTTTTTTCTCTTTTATCAAGAGATACGGAAAGCAGCAATAAACAGCTTTTCTGTACGAATGTCATCCAAAGTAGCCTCCTATCCCCAAACTATGCTAAACTAATTATTGTTATTGTTATCATTACTATTACTATTGCAGCTAAAAAGGGACCTGTTTTTAGGTGGGCAACATTTACAATTGAACAGTCAAGTTTCCCATGCTGAGCACACAATTCACAGCATCCCACAGACGCTGGACAAGTTATCTAAGGCTTGCAGATGCCTGTTTGTAGAGCTCTCTAGTTGGAAGCAGTGAGATGTACACTTCTGGATGAGAAGGTAGGAGACCAAAGTCCCTCCACCTCTGCTCAACCCCCAAGCAGGTAACCCGAGGCAGATCAGCCACTCGCTCTGCACCTAGCCCAGAAGCAAAGTTAGATGGCTTCGAGAATTGATATACCAGGTTTCTATGACCTCAACGACTGAGCCACCCAGGCAACCCCTATTATTTCTTTTTTTAAAAAGATTTTATTTATTTATTTGACAGAGAGACACAGCGGGAGAGGGAACACAAGCAGGGAGAGTGGGAGAGGGAGAGGCAGGCTTCCCGCAGAGCAGGGAGCCTGATGCGGGGCTCGATCCCAGAACCCTGGGATCATGACCTGAGCCGAAGGCAGACGCTCAACAACTGAGCCACCCAGGAGCCCCAACCATTATTATTTCTTTAATCTGTTTATCTTCTGTCATTTACAAGTGAAATGAACCATAACTATACATTGCCCTTTTGCTCTGGCTCTGATGAGAAACCCCTTCGATGGAGAGAGGTTTTATTTATTTATTACACACTATTCACTGTAATCACTCTTAACCAATAGTTTCTCACTTCCCACTAATTTACTGTGTTCTTAAATTGATTTTTTTCAGTATCAGATATTCTAAACTCTGTTATGGGAATTTCCAAATGTATACAAAAATAGAGAAACTGGGGTGCCTGGGTGGCTGGTCGGAATGTAAAATGGTACAGCCACTGTGAAAGGGTGCATGGAAGCTCCTCAAAAAGTAGGATTACTATAGGATCCAGCAATTCCACTTCTGGGTTTATACACAAAAGAACTGAAAGCAGAAAATCAAACACATACCTATACACCAATGTTCACAGCAGCACTATCCACAACAGGCAAAAGGCAGAAACAACCCAAATGTCCACCAATAGATGAATGGATAAACCAAATGTGCTACAGACATAAATGGCATGTTATTCAGTCTAAAAAGGAATGAAATTCTCATACGTGTTGCATCATAGATAAACCTTAAAGACATTCTGCTAAGTGAAATAAATGGACACAAAAAGACTGCCCCAACTCCAGCCATCACATCAATAATCCAGCAGGTAGGAAGGATACAGGAAAGGAGAGTGTACACCCTTTAAAGATTCTACCTGGAAGTCCAACCTTCCCTTTAGGGACACTTCCTGGAGATTGCACACAGCCCTTCTGCTCACGTTCTAGTGTCAGCTGCACTCAGCTGCAAAGGAAGCTGGGAAATGTGGTCTTTGTTCTCGGGGAGCATGCAGGGGTTCTGTTACTAAGGAAGAAGGGAAGAATGAGTACTGACAGACAACAAGCCATCTTCATATACATGAAAATCACCTTGAAAATGTTTTTTTGGCACCAAGTGGTAAATCTTCAAGGTTTCATAGGGTCATGTGCAGAAAGGGGGAGCTTTAAGAAACATCTGCGACCCAGTGAGCACTCACTCCTTGGATGAGCTCACTTTGAAAAACAGCAAGAATCCAGGGACATGCCATATAAAGACCATTACTCACCATAGACCTGCCCAAAGGAAGAAGGACATGCAGCTGAACTGAGAAGCCTGTCAAAGAAAAAAGAAAGAAAGGAAAAGAAGAAACTAAAAAACAAAGACGAAGATAAAGGATGCCTCATCCTCTCCGTTTCACAGAATTTGAAACACAGCAAAAAAAGCTCTTATAATCTGGCTGCATTCAGCACTGGCAGAGACCAGGAAGACCCATCAGCACATTGCTAACGTTTCAGGTGGGGAAATGTTTTCTTAACCCCCAGGCATCCGTGGGCATCCTGCCCTCAGGAAAAATGATGTAGCACCTTCAAAACACAGGGTTCCCCACACTGCACTTCCCATTAAGGTTGTCCTTGCTTGAACATTTCTCAGGCTGAGCACACGATTTCACATATTCTCACAGTCAAGAGAGAGAATGGGAGTTCCTATGAGTCATAGAAAATTTGGTTTTAAAAAAAATGGCATCAGGAAGAATCAGTAACACTAAACGCCCACATGTCTCGTCTCTTTAAAGCACACTGGGGGAAATTTTGCTTTTAGTGGTAACTTAACATTCTGTTGCTGCCATATATATCATTTGCTGCAGAAACAAAATAACTAACAGCCTGGGAAGACTTTTATAGCCTGCCCATCCTTTTTAAGAGATGGCACGGTTCCAATTTTGACCTCTTTTTTTTTTTTTTTTACTCCTTGGACAAAATCCATGCAATCCTCAGTAATACTAGAACAACTCTGTTACTGCGTATGCACACCTGATTCCTGTGCCTTTTCCACCCCTACGTTGGCAAAGATCTGTCCACGGAGGCAAAAACCCCCTGTACCCCTGTCCCGACCTCCTGGGTAGCCCTGGCCCCCATCCCAGCTCAGCCCTCCTGGCATCTCCAGTCTCCTGCCGGGTCCACCGCCTCAAGTCAGGAAGCACTGCAGACCAGGCGCCTGCAAACAAAATCCCATAGACGGTTCTAGAGGGTGTGCTTCGCCTGGGAAAACCAGCTTAAATGTCTTCTGCCTGATTCATCACTCCACCAGCACAACACTAGAGAAAGTCAGCTCTCAAGTTCTAAAACGCTTTAAACCCTCCCTTATTTTTAGTATTTATTACCCAACTCATATTACAGTTTTCATATATGCCTTATCTCTGAATCACACAACCTAGTTTGTCCGAGACAGTCCTACTTTAGCCTGCTGTCAATAGAGTTATTTATGGTGTCTTCTTTCACTCCCAGTTTGGAAGAAAAGTTACACGGATACCCAATTCATCCCCCAAATTTGTCTGTGACCTCCTTGATAACCAGACTCTGTCCTGATCACCTTGCCATTCTCCAAGGACCTGCATATAGCACCTGACCCAGGTGTTGAAAGGAAGAAAGAAAGAAGGAGGGAGGGAGAGAAGGAGCAGAAGGAGGAAGGGCTCTCTCCTACCCCCTTGCTCAAAATTCAGTCACGAGTCCAATATAAGGAAGAGCATTTGAAAAAACTACTTGATGGGGAGCCTGGGTGGCTCAGTCGGTTGAGCGCCGACTCTTGCTGTCAGCTCAGGTCAGAATCTCGGGGTCGTGAGATCGAGCCCCGTGTGGGGCTTTGTGCTCAGCAGGGAGTCTGCTTGAATTTCTCTCTCCCTCTCCTTTTGCCCCTCCCCCTCTCTAAAATAAATAAGTAAAATATTTTTTAAAAAAAGAAAAAGAGGGCTCCTAGGTGGCTCAGTCGGCTAAGTGTCTGCCTTCAGCTCAGGTCGTGATCCCAGGGTCCTGGGATCGAGTCCCACATCGGGCTCCCTGCTCCGCGGGGACTCTGCTGCTCCCTCTCCCACTCCCCCTGCTTGTGCTCTCTTGCTCTCACTCTCTCTCTCTCTGTCAAATAAATAAATAAAATCTTTAAAAATAAATAAATAAATAAATAAAAATTAAAAAAAGAAAAAGAAAAAACTACTGCTCCCACAGGGAGGGACAGAACACAGTGGTTATGATGCAAAGCTGTAGATTCGAATTCTGGTTCCATCCTTTACTCTCTATATGGCTTTGAACAAACTGACTGACCATTCTTCCCTAGACTTCCTTACGCATATAATGGATGTAGTAAAGGTGTTCCCCATATACATGGGACCCACAAGCATATGAACAGATTATCAGTATCACTAAGCATCTGAAAAGTGCAGGTCAGGGTGCCTGGGTGGCTCAGTCGGTTAAGGTTCTGCCTTCAGCTCAGGTCATGGGATTGAGTCCGGCATCGGGCTCCCTGCTCATGAGGAAGCCTGCTTCTCTCTGTGCACCTTCCCCTCCCCGGCTCATTCTCTCTCTCTCTCTCTCTCTCTCTCACACACACACACACACACAAATAAATAAATAAAAATACTTAAAAAAAAAAAAAAGAAAAGGGCAGGTCAAAAACAATGAAATACCACCTCGCACCCATTAGGATGGCTACAATAAAAAAGTTTTTTTAAGAAAAAGAAAATGGCATGTGTTGACCAGGATGTGGAAAAATCGAAACCCTTGGCCACTACTGGTGGGATTGTAAAATGGTACAACTGTTATAAGAAACAGTATGGAGGTTCCTAAAAAAATTAAACACAGAATTACCGTATGATAATACCCATCACCAGGCACATTCTGCATGGAGCACTGCGTGTTATGCACAAACAATGCATCATGGAACACTACATCAAAAACTAATGATGTAATGTACGGTGATTAACATAACAATAAAAATTCTTTAAAAAAAGGTTACCATTTCCAAACACCACTATGCCTGAAATTACTGAGTATTCATATACCCAAATCATTGAAAGTTAACTTAATTAAAATACTTGGCATATACTTGTAAAAAAAATCTTATTAGGATATTAAAAAATATAACATGAATTTTTTAAGAAAAATATTATCTGCAACTTCTTCAATTCCATAAGCCACAATTTGAAGTCTCAGATTATTTTCTTTGTCTTGAACTTTTAAGAGCTGTCCTATTTACTGAATGACAAGGGTTTGACTGGGCAGGCATCGATGCCAAGAAAACACATGAGTGTTTTCAAGGGCAGTGTGATGGGGCTGCCATGAAGCTAACATAGTCAAAGGAAGCACTGAGCCCAGATCACAAAATGTAATGGTCCTAGATTTCTTAGGGACTATTCTGGTCATGACTTTCCAAGAAGAACACGGATAGGAAAAAAAAAATGTCCATACAAATAAAACCAATATATGAGAGCTAAAAAAAACATATTGTATAAAATATGCATTTTATACAAAAAAAAACTAGCTGTGTTTTGTCTGCAAAGAGAGATGTTTAAGGAAATATGCATTTGAAATACATGAAGACCAGTCAAATATTCATCCATTTGTTCAGCTTTGAAATTATTTGATAAATATTCATGGAAAGATTTCTAGGAACCAGGCACTGTTGTAGGTATTAATCATACCAGTCATGAGCAAAAAAAAGCCACCTTACTGGGTTATTCTAGAAGGTAAAAGTAGGCACAATGACGGATACCATCTGAGGTCAGTCTAAGAAGGTACATGCTGACAAATGGAACGAGCCCGAGATGGAAAGGACCATCGAGAGGGAGTGATCTCCCCACCCTGGGACCATGCAGGGAGAGACTACGAGCATTAAGAATGCCAAGAAGAAACTTCTACGCTAGGTTCTAATGATCTGGTATAGATAACAATCTACCTCTCTAAACAGAAACACAATGAGGTCCAGTTTTCAAACACACTGAGGGGGAGAATATCTGTGCACACAGAGTGATTTGGGGATATGATGTTCAGAGAAGCTTCACTACTGATTTCACTTGACCACCTGAGCAAAGACCTAAAGTGATACAGACCTATAGGAAATCTGCAACACTTGTACCAGAAATAATCAGCTGCCTTTGCATGGATGCATACTAATGCACCCTTATTAGAATCTCGATTTATCATATGGTTTTTCAATTTATCATATGGTTTCACTTATTTGTGGAACATAAGGAATAGCATGGAGGACATTAGGAGAAGGAATGGAAAAATGAAGGGGGGGGGCAGAAATCGGAGGGAGAGATGAACCTGAGAGACTATGGACTCTGAGAAACAAACTGAGGTTTTAGAGGGGACGGGGGTGGGGGGATGGGTTAGCCCGGTGATGGGTATTAAGGAGGGCACGTACTGTATGGAGCACTGGGTGTTATACGCAAACAATGAATCGTGGATCACTACATCAAAAACAAATGATGTATTGTATGGTGACTAACATAACATAATAAAATTAAATTTAAAAAATAAAAAAAAAATCTCAATTTTGATTACGATAGCACAGCATTTCACCTAGAGGTTGTACCCTTCCCTCTGAAACTTCACTCCAGCTTTGAAAAATATCACGAAGATAACAGCTAAACATAACTGGAAGCGACCAAGATACCCTTCAACAGGGGAACGGATACACAAGCTGCAGTCATCCATACCAGGGGATATTATTTGGCCATGAAAATAAATGAGCTCTCAAACCACAGGAAGATATGCAGGAACCTTAAATGCCTCGTACTAAGTGAAAGAAGCCAGTATTGGTATTGGTTCATCAATTATAATGAATGCACCACACTTTTAAAAAAATAAATAAATAAAAATTTAAAAATAAAAAAACAAAGAATCTATGCTGAGATAGCAAAAAAATACTAAATACCTAGATAAATAAATAGTAAGTAATTAAATAAATGGAAAAAAAATCATGAGGAAACTTCACAGGCATGTCTTCCCTTATGGAAAAAAAAAAAGTTCTCATTTCCCAAATTCAAAAACTGTTGCAAAAGAATTGAACGTGCTACTTTCAAAGCATAATTATTGAGTCTAAAATACAACATGATGACGAACCACTGTGCAGTAACCTTTCCATGTTTAGGTAAGGTTGACTGCAGAGCTGATAGCTGAGCTGTAAGCGTTTGGGGACCACGTGATAGCAATCCCCTCAGACTATCACCACGTGTGTTCAAACGGGGTTGACCCTAGCGTGACTCAGGGTGGAATGAGAAACAGGATATGAGCTATTGGGCGAGGGTCCCCCCTGTGCCAATCACCGGTCCTGCAATATGGACAAGGTCACTTTGGCAGGTGTCTGTTTTCTCAGACAAAAAACGGACAGAAGAGGCCAACTAGTAGTTTTCACACTGGTCCCCAGTGGGAGAGGGCGTCTGGGGACAATGGGGGTGGTGGTATAGGGCAGGGCAAGAGTGCACTTGGCTTCCACCAAGAGTTACACTCCATCGGGAGGGGGTATTTATTGGGCTCTGATGTACAATTTTAGTTGAATTTAGGTCTCCTCAAGCTAAGTAATTCTTTTATTTTTTTTAGGAGACATCTGGTTCCTTTTCCCTGAAGGTATTTGCTCAAGCCAAGGAATGAAGCACCTGTGAGTGAAGAGCAGATGAAAGCTGGAAATATAAAAACTTGAGGGAACCTTTCTTTCATTTTCAAGGGGATTATCGAGAGAGGAATGTACTTTGGCTCCTGTAAGCTCATCCAATATCTGATCTCCCACCTTGGCCACTGCTACAGTGCTGCAGGATGTCATCCAGAGTTCCTCTCCAGTTCCAGCCGCCTAAAGGGAGAAAGAATCCCATCCGGATTACTGGGGCTCCGTGTTTGGAGGGACGGGTGGGCACTGTCTGGGTAATCGCTCTACTTAGAAGGAAGCAAGTGTTTATCCAAGGTTAGTTATCAGACAATAAGACAAACTATCAAAAAGGGAAGAGGCAAATACCCACAATGGTTTACAGACAGGAATCATGGACTCTTAAGTCGTAAGGGCCCTAAATGAGGAAGGAAAGAAAGCCACGGAGGGAAAGATGCTGTGGAAAGTTACGCAATGGGAGGCACATCTGGGACCCAAAGCTGGTCCTGCCAGTGATGATCTATTTTTTTTTTTAAGATTTTATTTATTTATTTGAGAGAGAGAGAATGAGAGACAGAGAGCATGAGAGGGGGGAGGGTCAGAGGGAGAAGCAGACTCCCTGCCGAGCAGGGTGCCCGATGCGGGACTCGATCCCGGGACTCCAGGATCATGACCTGAGCCGAAGGCAGTCACTCAACCAACTGAGCCACCCAGGCGCCCAGTGATGATCTATTCTAAGCAAAGATCTAAATGAAGATCTTCTGCTCAGTCACCAGCTTCTCTTTGTTTACTGGTCGGGGTACAAACATCTCAAATTCCTTACCTTCTTGGACTCTACAGTGAATGAAGACCCAGGACAACAGTGTGCCCGGAAGCAGCCAGGTTGGCTGGAACTTGCCAGCACAGCACCCCCAAGGGTCCTCGTCTTCCTTTCCCTCCTCGGCCCAGACAGATCACCCCATGTGTTTCCCCCCCCCCCCCAGGGAGGAGATGCCAGCCCCACAGGCAAGCTGAGGGCAGTCCTCTTGATAAGTACCTAGAAAAACTAAGGCAACACTCAAATCCCAGTTATTAAATCTGGGAAAAGACAAAATATAATCGCAGCATATCATGTGGCTGCCTTCTCACACTTACACAGTTACAATAATGTTCGCAGTGAACATTAATCTAACTGACATTTTTGCTTAACTACATGGGAAGGATGGAGGAACGGAAAATGGACGGAGGGGCGGGACCTCAACTCCCATCGTCCTTCATAGAAAATCGATAATATCCACATTGAAAACTCAAGAAGAAGTGCCAGGAGCCCAGGACTTATAAATATGGAGAGAAATGACAGAAGAAGAGCCAAGAACAGCCAAGGGAAGGTGGAGGGCAGAGAATGAGCATTTTTTCATGATAAGCCCAGAAATACCATTTCACTTTATGCATCTGTTATTATTTTGAGAGGAAAAAAAGAGCCATTAAAGTAGAAAAGTGATAAAAGGCACAGGGGACCTCCAGAGTGAATAACTCGACACCTGATGGGTGCTGTGTGGGAGATTTCTACGGACGGGTTAGGATCCCAGAGAGGCATAAAGCTTGGTCCCATAGCAAGGTCCTTCGCTCCTGGCCAGGGCTGTGGCAGCTGCCCCGCGGTCTGACCAAGGCTCCTCGGGGAGAAAGCGGCCCCAAATACATTCTTCTCCATGATTTTAGGAACATGCTCATTTGTTTATTTAGGTCATGTCACAATACCAAAAAACTCAGCGAAAGCCAAACAGCTCACTGTGCTTCCTTGGTGTTATACAGACCTCTTCCCCAAGTCCACGTGCAAACTCTTTTCATCCTTTGCCTTTAAAAGCCTTAGAGCTTAAAGTGTAAATTAGTTGAAAAAGAAAAAGCTTCTGAATGATAAGTTGGTGGTGTATAGCAAAAGATAAAAATACGGGCCCTGATCACACATTTCTACTTCCAGGAATGTATCCTAGTCTTTGGAAAATTGTGCAACACGGTTTGTAACCATGATTTCCAACCCTAAAGGCATGTGAGAATACTGACTTCTAGGCCTCTCCCCCAAGAGAGCCTGATTTAATTGTTCTATGATGGGGCCTGGGCATCTGTACTCTGCAGCCAAGATAGATAACTCTGGGATTATAATAAAATGGAAAACAGTCTAAATACTTCATGGAGAGGACTGGTTAAATCCATCACAATAGGACCCTACAATGGAATCCTAAACAGTCTTACAATAATGTGGCAGAAAGAAGATATTTCATTAAACATATTTATTGACATGGGCAGATATTTACAATGTGTTATTAAGTAAAAAAGAAAAAAAAAAAACAGGTTCTACGAACTTTGTAAGTGATATGATCTACTCCTGGAAAAAGTGTATATATAACAGAATCACCACTATTCCAGAATAAAATGCACCATTGTCAGTAGCCATAACATCTGAGTGTGGAAAGATTTAAATATTTTTGTTTATGTGTATGTTCTAAAATTTCCACAACAAAGTATTACGGATACCACCCTCTCAAGTTCCAAAATGCCTAGACATACCTCTTGTAAGCTTTAAAACATTTTAGCACTGTTCATACAGATTTCAGCTCACACCCACCCTGCTGCAACCAATAAACCCACACACATGTTCCCAGACTTTTCCCAGGGTACTCTACTGCCTGCCAAGTCTCTGGGGGGTGGAGGGGGGAGAACAGCCCGTGGGTTTCATCTTTCCTTTGCAGGTAACAACATTCGGCTGCCTCAAACCCAAAATATCCTTGTAATTTTGTTGCACCCCCTGACCTTCTAAATTCACCTTTCAAAAAAAAATAAATTAAATTAAATTAATTAAATTAAATTAAATCACCTTTCCAAGTCTGAGGGTCCTGAAGGAAGCACCTAGATGATTGTGAGGAAATCCCAAGCACAGCCTCAGTCCCTCCCATTCCAGCCCCACTGAACCATTCAGCATTCCTGGGGGAAGATGCTGGAGCACTAGAGACAGAGGGGTGGGGAGGAAGAACCAGTTCTAATAGACTTTCAGAACAAATATGCAGTTTCCTAAGAAGCTTGCAACATGCAGAAGGGGCTGAGTTTCAGACCACTGGAAGGGGAGTCTCCTGTTCTCAGCAACAATAGCATGGTCCCATTGCCTTCGTCCTTCACGCTAACCACCTAATGCCCACTCTCTCCTCGAAACCCCTTCTTGGATTTCTTACGTCAAAGCTGCCCACTAAAAAGTAGTTATCTTCAGCAGTTTTTGAAACTTAAGATAAAAGCCATTACAACCAAACACATGAGAAAAAGGCTTTAACACGCGGCCGGGTTTGAACAGTCTATTCTCCGGGTCCGGCCCCTCGCCAACCTTGCAGCAATCAGGCAGGACACTGGCCCAAGCAGGAAATCTAAAATTAGATTTTACTACCTATAACAGAGGATTTATGGGATGGCTTAATTAGCAGTCTCAGGACTAAAACCCGAAGTGGAGGAATGAAAACATCTATCTGGACATACCCAGGGAGCCCGCACGCCCTCCATGAACTCACCTACATTCAGGGAAGGGGGACAGAGTGAGGACCCACCTCTTCCCTCTCCTAAGCTTGTCACGGGCCACAGCCAACAGCACGGTGGTACCTGGTCCTTTTATTTAAGAGGCAAGTGGAGGTCTTGACGCCCCACCAAGAGACTAGGTGTTCTGAAGGTCAAAAGAACCCATTCAATCCAGTCCTCTCCTGAAATACCCAAACCACAAGAACAACACTCAAAAGGTCAAAAGAAGATTCTGCTCGGCCACAATGTATCCGAGTGTTGCTGTTGCATCTGTGGTTGCCACATTCGCTGCTGGCAAGATCCTGTGAGCACTCCCCCAGGACCATTCTTGGTCAATGTAAGGATAATGAAACTGTGTGTTTGTGTAAATTCCATGTGTTCAGAGAGTTTTCAAGTAAATATGAGAAAAGAACAAAGGGCTGGAGCCTGTGTTGGCTGGGGACAGGGGCTGGGTAACAAACCCCATCCCCTTGAGGGGGGGTACCCACAGCTGAGTGCCCGCAGAAACCACTCCCGGGGAAGGGGTTTGGAAGGCAGGGGTCACTGGAGACCGGTGTGACCACACACGGTCCCTTTCTGTGCCCCGCACTGCTCCCCTCAACAAATGTTAGCGGGCTTGGACATCTTCCCTCCAAGTGTCTCCAGCCACACTCTCCCCTCTCTGGGTGGCATCCCTGGACCCAGCATGGGGTCAGATATGCCAGACTGCATCAGGGCCAAGCCAGAAAGAGAAATGAAAAAGCAGGGACTGTGGTCGGCTTCTTGACCAGTGAAAACTATGGCTCCAGTGAGCAGGGTCACTTTTCTCTAGGCAAGTCAACATGACAATATTCCTACGGAGGAGAAGAGCCCCTTGAAAAGAAACTTCCATTTATTACCACACACAACAAAATGGGGAGACATCTTTGCTTTTAAAAGTCTTTCCTTTTTTAATTTAAGTTCAGCTAGCCAACATATATCATCAGTTTTTGATTTAATGTTCAATGACTCATTAGTTGCATATAACCAAAATCTTATTTTCTTAAAGATTTCAACTTTCCAGGATAAAACGCACTTTTCTGAAGTCCCACTTGTCTTGTGAGGGCTGGTATTTAGGTGTGGTTTCTTAGTATCCTGGAGCCTTCCTATATTGGGATAGCAGTGCCTCGGTCTTTAGAAATCCCTTATAAGGAGATCAGCATAGAACAGTCTTATTCTACCTGAGTAATTAGCAGGAGAGTAAAATTCAGTACAATTCGGGTCCTCCTCAGGCTTCTGTGAATGTGGTCTAGGAAGAGACAGTTTAACCTTCTCTCTAGGCTCTGGTCATGCAGTTATCACAATACAGGATTATTGTGATATCTGTATTAAAATATCATGTAATATACACACAATCTATGTAATATTGTATAATATATTCATATATTCATGTAATATTATATAATATCATTCCTATTTATGACATATTCATATATTATATATTTTCATATAATATATAATATATTCATATTCATATGTTCATATACTCATAAGAGCTCACAGCCATTAAAAGGTTTGGAGAGGAAAAATGCCACCCAGAAATCATATGGAATAAAACAGAGCCAAGCAGGGAAACAAGTCTGAAATGACCTAGGAAACGAAACAGTGTTTGATATTTACTCTTTCTGGATACAGATGTGGAGGGGCTTTGTGTCATCACTGACCCCGGTTCATTAGGATCATCAATGTTTTCTAAGTTCCTGGGCTGTTCCACAGTCAAAAGTCCCAATGACTAAGTTCAAAGAGAATTCCCCAGAGAAACCACAGCAAAAATAAGTGTCAGCTATAGTCGTAGAAGGTTGGATATATAGCCTATAATATAAATACATGTCACGTAAGTAAGTGTTTAGGCACACACTGTGGTATGTCATCTAACGTGACCTGATTACCAAAAACACAAAAACAAAAACAAAAAACAGATACCGATTTTACTACTGTGGCACCCACTGTGTGAGGAGTCGTAGTGTGAAGAGGTATTTTTAGTGATTTTTAAGGGCAAGCATTCATAAACTTCCAAATCTGTGCCGCATGTGACCATGACATAGCATTTGGTCATCCTGCTGCTAATTGTCAAAATTCTGACTGTGGGTCACTGCTGACTCAAACTCATGTCTGTCTGCAAGACATTAAAAAGAGGCCATTTGGAAAGAAGAAGAGGGGAAAGTTTAAGGAGAGCAAGCTTTCATAACTAGCTGGTGCTTGCTGGGAGTTAAGCACCTCTTAAAACACAGACAGCAAAGACAGAAAGAATCCACGCCAACGTACCTTTCACATTCCAAATCCAGGGCACAGACAGCGCCGGGGGTGGGGCAGAGGGAGCCTCGGGGTTCTGCGGGGCAGCGGGGAGATGCTCGCATAACCACTTGGATCTCCTGCCTCAGATGGAAGCAAGCTTCCTTCTTGTGATGTTCCAGAGGGGAGTGTACCAGCAGAAAATACCGTGACACTTCCTATACCACGAGCTGGAGGTAAGCATTTAAGTAAGAAACTTCATCTGTGTGCTTTCGTTCCTCTCAGCTGACCCTTCTAGAAAATCGGGGACCATGCCCTCCCCGGGAGAACAAGAGTGTTATTTGTGGGGCTGCTCTGGGGAGGAGAAACTCAAATGCGGCGCTAGATTCTTCCCGAGCTGTGCTGGTTTCACAACACACATTTCTCTCCCTTCCTAAGAATCTGGCTTTTCCCTCATGCACTTTCCCCCCCCCCCCTATTTTCGGGATGGTTGGGTCACTTCTAGTAACTGTGCTTGAGCGCAGCTGTCAGCCCCGGGCGTGGGCGGGCCCTTTCGACTCTGGTGTGCCTCACGGGACACTCACCCTCCGTCTCTGAGTCAGTTGCTTTTTCATGGAAATACTATTCAATGATCATTTTCATAAAAATTCATGCTGGAGCAGTTTTGTTTCTCTTGACACTGACCCAAGTGTTTTTCTCTTCTGATTGATTTTTGGTTTCAAATCAGCATGTCTTTTTTGGTTGTTTATTTTTTAATATATTTCCATCTTTACTGGAGGGGAAACATTAGCATCAATGTGATCCAGCTGCACCAGATCGGCCACACGACCCGCATTTATACATCCAAGGGGACGGGAGAAGGCTGTCTGGAGAAGCCGGAGGGCTGCTCCCGCCCAGACTCAGAAGGAAAGGCAGTCTTTCCCGGGGCTACCATGCGAGGGGCCACTGGCCACTGCAGGCTTGTTTTTGCAGCGTGGGTGTTTCGGCAGCCCCTCTGATCTTGTCCACCCTGAGTCTGATAAGAATCCTACCACCTTTTCGCGTGTGGCAAGAGTGTGTGGTCCTGGAGTTTGCAGGTTTAACGGAGCCCTCCGAGAAATACAAAGGGAGCGACGGCGTCAATTGCCTTTTTCTTGATCACTGTTTTCAGGCCACACTCTGGGGCAGATGCCCTCTCTTCTCTTAAAGGAAAGCTTTCTCAAAGCTAAGCACGGGCTTGCGTACTCCCAAAGAAGCTAAAATCAGTTCTCAGAGGATGAGAAAGTCTTCACTCTTTTCATGTCTAAAGTACAGACTATACCTGAATGCAGATATATGTGTGTGTGTATAATGTAAAATTCCTAAACAGATAAACAGGGTGTGTCTGGTATTAGATTTGCATGTGGGGGGGAAGGGGCATTAGGGGGAAAATGTCTGAAAAATCCATCTGCAGCAGACTGGTCAGGAAAAAAGTTGATTAAGTTAATTTAAGGCTAAGGGTACCTGCATCAGAAAACATTGTTTCTTCCGGAGGGGTTTAGCACCAAAGCCTCAGTGACAAGCAAATGCTGTCTGCACTCATTCCCAACTGCTTAGGATGCCATCACTATTCCCATAAGAGTGATGCTACCCTGATAGGCTCTTTTGCCAACAGCTCACACACACATCACGTCTTGCTTTAGAAGCCAGTGGGTGCCGAGCACAAGAAACAAAACCAGAGAAACAAAAAAAAATGAAAAAGGACAGAAATAAAGAGCTAATGATCTGAGACAAATGTAGCCGATGAGTGTACTTACTCGAAAACCTCAATCTAGTTTTTAAGTGTCTACCAACTGAAGATTTCTCGGGACATCTTTTCATTCCCTATTAAGTACCCAAGGCAGCAATCTTTGCCTTGCCTTAGTCTGTTACAAATCTTGCTTATTCCAAAAGGGAAGCATGCATGTAACGTTCTCAAATACATGATATGCAATTCTTATTTCACTTGCTTGGAGCAAAGACTAAAAACTAGTTTTCAGTCTTGTTTCCCTTGCCAGTGCAAACAGAACGAATGCTGATCCTCATTTCCACGACTTCTTTAATCTAGGGTGGACCAGAATTTATTCCCCACCTCTCAGGACGTAGCCTGTATTTCCAACAGGGCCAGCCATGATGCTGCTTTGCGTCTTCCTGACCTGGACTGGCCATGTTCTTGCCAGAGAAAGAAATGGAGTCGTTTTACTCCTCATCTCCGAAGTTATGTACACCAGCATCACCCGCTATAGAAATTACATGGCGACGAGCTCAAAGGGTAATTTATGGAGCATGGACAGTAAGTGGGGTGTGTGTTCTGTCCTTCCTAAAAAATCCCAGACGAGGGCAGACTTAGGAATAATTTTCAAAAATCAGGAAGTCTGCGAAAATCCCCCCACTGTCTTATAAAGACTGCATGCTGCTCATCAAATCTCCTAAGACCTCGGGGTCCCTCCCCCTCTGAGGAGGTCCCTGGACCTGACTCCTAATGGCCAAAACCAAAGAACGCAGGCACCTGCCTCCAGCAAATCCACTCAGATTCCCTCTCATTCCCAGACACAAATTTCCATGAAAACCAGACACAGGACAGAAAGCAGAGCAGGATATTCCAAAATCGCTTCAGATCTGCAGCCTGGTTTCATTAGACTCTCCGGCTTGTTTCTTTTAGCCCCTGTGCATGCCCACGGCAGGTGAAATGTCGTTGGCACTGCCGTCTACACCCATGAAGTCCGTAGGCTTAAGGAAACCCGCCCGGTGCAGGAGAGATAGGAGACTGTGGTGCCAAGGGGGACATGGGTCTGTCCAGGAGTCAGCAGGAGGAGGGAGGCACTTAGTGATGCTCTGAATCCTTGACGAGGTGGCTCTACGGGGTGTTACTTGTCATGTCACTGAACCCATCCCCACCGCCCTAGAGCATACCAAAGCTGTTCAGCCCGAAAGGAAAAACTCTACAGTTGTCGTTATTAATCCAAGTCTAACTAAAGATTGCAGCTTCCAAGAGCACACGTTGGCCACACGTTGGTTATTTCACACCCACGAACACCCAACCTGAGAAGCTGATAGGGAATGCATTTGGGGGTGGGTAGGAGGCAGCCCCGCTGGCTTTCTGTCCCTTTCGTCATGCAACAATCCTGCATTCAGCACTTTGTCTCCAAGGTCCTCCCTGATGAAGGCGCAAGGACCCAGCACAGAAGCAACTGGACACTAACCTTCCCTTGCGAGCCACCAGGCCAGCCTCAAGTTCTAGTTGCCAGCCATGACACGGATTTTCCTCCAAGACTTCAAGCGCATGTGGCTTACATCAACGTGGTCTCGCACCCACGCTCCACGGAGACCACTTGCCTCGCACATTCTCCTATTTACACATGTTCACTGAACGTAACCCCAAGTGAATTATTTAAGAAGTCTTAATGTGCTTCAGACTTCTCAAATAGAATTTGGACCTTAAATTAAATGCGTACTCCCATGGGAAACCGGGAGGAGGAACTCAGCCCACGGCATCAGGTGGACAGGCAGCAGCCCCAGAAGAGAATTTCAGTTTACCTCTGGAAGGATCTCATCTGCTGGCCCAGGCTCCGTGTTGAACGGAACAGGATTCGACTGCAAAACTGCATTTGTTATAGCGGAGCCGACTGCACGCAAGAGATTTATCTTTATGTATTTATATATTTATAAAGATAATCTTGCTTTTTGGTTTGTCCCTCAATGGCCTTCCAAGGAAGCACCCGAGCCACCAGAGCGGGGTCACAGCATAGACGAAAACACACAGCCCTGTTCCTTAGTTTTGAGGTTTGGGTTTCTTTTTTTAAATAAATCCGAATATTCTTTGTTCCTTGTGTTCAGTTGCCAATAACTGTACATATGAGGTGTTAAATTTGATATAGGGATTAGAGTGGCGAAAAGCCACATGCATTTTACTTAACACAGTTTTGGGTTTTTTGTTTGTTTGTTCCTTTACAGTAAGCATTGCCCACTGGGAACAATGCAGCAGAACAAGGACAGGGAAATTCCCTCAACATGCACTAGTGATAATGAAAGCAAACCATTTACAAGGGAGCACAGACAAGGAGTTTGCTGCAGACCAGGCACTGGAGCTGAAAACAAATTTCTTATTCAGGGAAATGTGAATGAGTAAGAACCTACAGTGAGGTTTTTTTTTTTACTTTGCATAAAAATTAAATTAAATCTGAACTCTAAAGCATGCATATGGTAAAGAGCTAAGTTATTCAAAGACACCTCACACATAGCACGTTGATAATACCAAGTAGCATATGAACGACACGATTGACTTTGTAAGACTTTGCCATGAACTTGAGTGTTACCTAAAGAGGGAGAGGCCTTGTTAGATGAACCCGCCATTACCAAATTGTGTGAATACGTGCTCTTGAAAGTTAATCCTGCAGCAATCCACCTCACAGATGTTCTTTCTTTCCCAGGGATAGCAGCACCTCAAGAATGCTATTCTTCCAAATGATAAATTGCATTATTCTCAAGAAACTGTCTGCATGCAAAACAAGAAATCTGTCATCATCCTGGAATTATATTTAAACAGGGAATATTCGAGGAAGATTTTTACTCATGAAGTTGTCAGAGCATGATTCCAATAAAAGCAGCACCACGCGTTACCAGGCATGCAAAGCTTCTGCCTGAAAGTATTTACTTTGTTCTTTAAAAGTATGTAGTGAGTCAACAGGAAATTATATATACATCTTCCCTCCAATTAGAAAATTGCAAATTGAGTACTAAATATATCATGCTAGCACTCAATTTTTTATTGCTATCATATCTGGCTCCACAGTGATACGCTGGGTGAGATCCAAAGGAGACACCAAGTAACAAAATTCTACTCCTGTGTCGAGTTATATAATGGATTTCATGGTTACTGATTATATTAAATATGATCCCCTAGCCTAAGATTCTAAACCTGCACTGTCTAATCATACAACAACCACTAGCCACGTGTGGCCACTGAGCCCTTGAAATATGGTCAGTCCAGACTGAGATGTGTTGTAAGTGCAAACTCCACACTGGAGTTTGAAGATTTAATATAAAACGTAATAATATAAAATGCCTCACCAATATTTATATGCATTGCATTGAAATGATAATATTTTGGACATGCTGTGTTACATGAAATAGATTATTAAAATTAATTTAACCGGTTTTGTTTTCTTTCTAATGTGGCTACTGGAAACTTTAAACATTGGCCCCTGGAAATTTTAATGTGGCTACTGGAAAATTTAGAACGAGCCATGAGACTTGCGCTCCACTTTCTCTGCCCAGGGTTGCTGCCTTGACCTTCCACCGTCTCTGCCCCTCTGGCCCCTGCTTCCTCCTTGTCACTTTCGGGAGTGGGGCCCTCCTCTCTGACCAAGGGAGTTCTGGAACTCGATTCTGCAAGTCCTTACTACCTGTGTAACTCTGACCTTAGCACTCCCAAGCCTCACCCTGATATTCCGGAAAATGGGGGCAATAAGGGCCCCTCCTTCAAAGAGCTGTGGTGGGGGTGACTCTGACAACCCACACCCCCAGCCTCCACCATCTGGTGCAGACATTGCCGTTAGGATCCTGCAAACACCACACTCACTCTCCCTTCCCTGTTGCAAGACCATTTAATTCCCTACCTTGCAACTTCACACTTGGGATACTGAGATAAGTGTCTAGATTGGTCCCTCCAAAACCGGGGAGGGCCCTGTGGGTCCCATGCTACATGACCCAGCTCCTGGGCAACACTTCCAATGCTCCAAGCACTGGCAGTGCCTGACTCCCCTGCCCTGCCCGCCAGCCCCCCTACCCACTCCCCCCCAGCCCTGCCTAGAGAGCCAACACAGGGCACGGGGCAGCGCCAATGCCTCCTCCCTCGGGAAGCACTCTCTGATCTTCCTACGGTGTGGTTTAGATCACTCTTCGTACGATTTTTGTAAGATGGGCTATTTTATTTATACTCTACCTTGTTTAAAAAAAAAAGATTTAAAGTGATCAACAAGGATATATGCAATATAACAAGGCCTTTAAAAACTCAGAAATAGAGGCACAATAAATACTAAAGATAGAGCTAAAGAGAAACGAGGGTCAGAGCAGAGGGTGGGAGCTAAGACCATGGGAGCCCAGCGGGCAGGCGGTGGGGGCCACGTGCTGGAGCTGGGCCACCCAGCCAAAGGCTCACACAAGTACTCCTGATGCTGAGACTGCAAATGAAGTTCTCCCGTCGGTCCATAAGAGATCAGGGCTTGTGCGATGGGATAAGAAGCTTGCCCTGTGTGTTGCATGGGTGGTCTCTGCCATGGCCCCCAAACAGCATCTGAGCACTTGACGTAGAAGCCCCGCAGGGGCCCCGGCTCACCGTCACACCGGCCTGGTCTGAGCAGGTAGCACTATTGAATGAGCCACTTTTGTTAGCATATGAAGTCACCGCTCTCTAGATCCCGTGGCACGTGGCTTCACTCCCCCCTTAGTCCCTTTCCGTATTTCAACTTCCTCAGGGTATAACCTGAGGCTTCCCCCAGTGCCCTCCCTGAGAGGGGTCTTGCGTAGAATATCAGGCAATAACACAGTCTACGAAGCAACTTGCCACTCCCCGATACAGTCTGCACATTCTAGTCTCTCTCCCTGTACTTGCCTTTCCGTGACCTGGAATGCCCCTCCTCCGCTGGAGTCCTGAACCTTCACAGCCTGGATCAAATCTGACCACAGACCAATCTGCCTATCAGCATTCCCAGCCTTCCTGGGCATGCCTCTTGCCTTACATTAATTTCCACCTGCAGATATTTATCCCAAGGACACTGCTTTCGGAGTGAATACTATTAGCTACTTGGAGTGGAAAGGGCTAGAGTTTTGTTTACACGTTGTCAATACGACTAGTTGAAAAGAGATGGGATGTCTGGGTGGCTCAGTCGGCTAAGCATCTGCCTTCGGCTCAGGTCATGATCCCAGAGTCCTGGGATCGAGTCCCGTGTCCGGCTCCCTGCTCAGTGGGGAGTCTGCTTTACCCTCTCCCTCTGCCCCTCCTCCCTGCTGTACATGCTCTCTCTCTCTCTCTCTCTCCCCCTCTCTCTCTCTGACAGATAAATAAAACCTTAAAAAAAAAAAAAAAAGAATAATTCAAGCGGGTCACTAATCAGGAGTCAGACAAGTAGATCGGTAAGCTCCACACTGAAATTTTCTGGCTTTCCACCATCATATTCACAGCTGTTCTTCCAATCTCTAGACATAGCCAGTGCCTTCGTAGTCTCAAATCAACCCATGTTCCCCACGTCTCTCTGTGGCCAGTGCTCCTCATGCAATAGGTGATCAAGAAGTTTTGACTGAGAAATGTGTCCCCAGGTTGCTTAAAATTAATAAAGTTAACATAATTGAATGCTTCATTTTTGCAAAGAAAATGTTTATGCTGAAGCTAACTATAGTTATAAATGTGTTATTAATATGCACACAAATGTAACCCCTTCTCTGTCTCCTGGTAGCTTACTGTGGGGTCTACATACTTATGGGATGATTTTTTTATTTTATTTTATTTTATTTTATTTTATTTTATTTTATTTTATTTTAAAGATGTATTTATCTGAGAGAGAGAGCACGCACGAGTGGGGGCTAGGGGCAGAAGGAGAGGGAGAGAGAATCTCAAGCAGACTCCCTGCTGAGTGCAGAGCCCGACGCGGGGCTCAATCTCACGACCCCGAGATCACGGCCTGAGCCGAAACCAAGAGTCAGACACTGAACCAAATGAACCACCCAGATGCCCCTGGGATGATTTTATTGACTTACCTCTGGTTTTACAATGTTAATATGGAGTATTTGGGAGAAACTGTACTTGTGGGGCGTTCTGTTTAACCGCCTGTGTTTAGAAGTCTTAGAAAATTGCAAAAAATTTTATCATGAGATACGAGGCTAAGCCGCCTCAGAACCAACAGTTTTGGCTATGAGATCCTCTCATTTTGATACTTGAAGCAACTATCAATCATCTCTTCCTCTGCCTCCACAGCAAGGGCTTTCAGCTGGGTTTCAGAAACTGGAGTAAATATTGGTAATATGCTGACTTAACGCACCTTCTCCAAAAAAGACCCACAATATTCCCTGGGATTTGATATTTATTGTCATTATTTCTATTTTAGAACTCTGTAGTGAAGTAAATTTTACCGCCAGGGTCAAAGAGACTAGAAAGTACTTTTCGATACCGAAGAAGCAAATTTTCCTCCACTTTTGCTTATTCTGTCATCTTGCCGCTGAATCTTGCACTGCAAAAAGAGCAAGCCTTGCACAAGACAAGTTTAAATTTTGTGCAATTAGAGACCCAGATTTGTAAATCTGGCAGCCGGCTCACATCAGCTTTGTGAGGTTGGATATAATTTTAATGAGAATGCATTCGAAGCATGAGATCTTAGAAGGTTCCTGAGCTGGCAGCTTCTTTTCTCCATGTTTTTTTATCTTCCCCTTCCTAATAAAAGGAACTTCAGCTTTCTAATACATTTCATTTAAAAGTTTTATGTTAGAGAGTATGTCAGTGACTTGTGTTTCCAAACATTTTATTTTACTAACACATACTTCTGTTACTATTTACACTCAGCTTGGATCCCAAAGTCCACCTTGTTCCCTCCTGGGGTCCAAAGTTTTGCCTTCCCAGACAGTGCCGTAGTGGTCCCCTCCCCCTCCCACCATGAAGGCATCTTCCAATCTCCTCTCAGATGCCTGAAATCCTCATTCATTCTGGCCTCAAGCAGAATTCCCAGCCTCAAGGATGCACAGAGGGACGAACAGCACTTCCCCATTGCCAATTCCAATGAATTTACTCTGTTAAGACAATGGGTCGTTAACAGATATGGTAAGACCTTGGTTTCTCCTATTGTTCCGAAGAGCCCAGAATCGGATAGCCATCTTATTTCAGACAGCAAGGGGAACACCACTGGCGGATCCATTTTCCACGATGCAGTTTATGAGCACACCAAGGTGGTTACACAAACTTCCCTGCCTGGAACATTCCAATTCAGTCTTTCTTTTACTTTGCAACTTTCGCTAAGTTAGTAAGTCCCAAGAATCCATGACCCATACTTCCACTGCATCACAGAGAAAACGAATCTCTCCACCGGGATTGGGGAATCACTTAACAGAAATACGGCAACGATAGTACACTGCGAAACAGGCCTTCCCTCCTTTGCTCCCCTGCACCCGGACTTGAGAAGCAAACACACAGCTTTACTTTTAAATTAAGATTTGGGAGCCTTTGCCGAACATTTAATTAAGTGAAAATTAGAGTTTCCTGCTATTAAAAAATGTCACCACACATGAGCCTGTTTTCTTTCCTATTCATTGGAGAGATGCCTTTCTCTCCCTTCCAGTGGGAATAATTGTTGAAATAATATGATTCCTAAAAGGAATCCCACATGAGACACCAGCATGTATGAAAATCTCATTCACACTAAAACGATTCAAAATTAAAAGGAAGGAGCCACAGACCTAGTTTTTAAAAACTTTTAGACATGCTAGCGATTTGTCCTTGATCAGATCTCACGTTTAGTTCTCTAGGATTCTAATAAAAACGCGATAAATTAATTCAAAGGGCTTATTTTACACACTTCAAGGATATTTCAGTCATCACACGCATGGAAAAAAGTCACATAAATAAACTTCCTTTGCACACACTTCTGAACATACACTGAGTCAAGGTAACCGAACCCCTTACTTTCATTGCCAAATTACTATTTCTCAGGTGCAATCAGGGTCTTCCAGATTATGACATGTCACTATAAAAATAGAAGAACTTAAAAGTTAGTTTAAATCTAAAACTTAGACCATTCTTAGACGCACTCTTTAATTTCTTGGTGTCGTCTACATTTTACTTACACTTAAATTTAGCAAAGTAATTTTAGATTGTCCGCCTTCACTACCTTCACTAGATTTTCAATGTTACAAACATGAAGCATTGAATCCTCTCTCCTTTAAATACCAAAATGTTGCAAATAAAAAGTAAAATTAAAAGAGGAATTCCCCCTGGCTCTTTTGAAAAACTGGTTCTGAGGCCAGTCCAACTATTGGAAACGCCTGTTATCTACAGAACACTCTGAATCAGTAAATATGAGGTGTACATTGACAATGCAAAATGCACAACTAGCTAACTGACTGCTAATAAGCTGCCTGGAAGTGCAAAGAAGCACCAGGGAGATCATTGGGAGCACCAACAATACAGAGGGATGGTTGGTAGACCTCGTGCATAAGCAATCGCCAATTACCACAGTGATGGGAAGTCCACCCAACCCTCCAGCTCACGCTACTGTAACCAGGTATCCAAATTGCCTCAAATTGTGTCCAAAATATTTGAATACTCCTATTGCATCAGCTTGTTTTTCTTACAAATGCCTCTCCAGAGTTTTTAATATCGTTTCAAATTCAAGGTGTAGATCAGAAACAAAAGCTGTATTTTGAAGGACTATATCCCCACCCCCCCACCCCCAAAGCCCAGGAATCCTTAGATGGGAAGGGGAAAGCAAACAGAACCCCTTTGGTATTCTCCTCCTCATTGGAAAAGCTTGCCTGGGAAGCAAGGGGTGATGGACCCAGGAGGTGACCTCTTTGTCTCTTTACCTGCATTTAGAGAGATCAACTCCCACCCTAAGGGGAGCAGCATCAAAAGGCTGGGATTTTGCTCATGATGACTTAAGTTACCTTGACCTCATCTTGCTTCCCCCCCCCCCCCCTCCCGTCACCCGGGCTCCGCTCCGTAAGTCTCATTAGAAACACACAGGTGCCTCTCTGTCAACAGCCCCTGAATGGAGTTCTATGAAATAGCAGGCAGCACTGATATTTATTCAACATGACAATGTCTCCCCACCACTCCATATCGTATGACAGACGCTGACCTGCTATCCTTTTTCACGGCCGAGTACGAAAAGCCTTTAGAAACATTAGCTCCTCTGTCTTGTGAAGAAATAAATCCCCCTTTTATTATTTGATGTTGTTGTTGTGTAAGGATAACTAACCAGAAAAAAAATCAGAGCTAATATTAATTTTAGGGAAAAAATTGAAACTTTTCTAGTATTTATTTACCTATAACATGACACATGATATATTCCACATATGCACAGTATACGTATAATATTTTAGATAGCATCTAAGTTAAAAATCAATTTTGACATCTTTCGGAGATGCTTTACTTCTTACTTATATATCTGGATTCCCCTGGGATCCTAGCCCTCACCACAAGTAAAACACCTGATTTTATGAGATAGAAATTCAAAAAGATTTTTCTTTAATGTCAAAAGAAAACATGAGAAGTGGAGGGGGGGAATGTTTATATACACATGTACACACAACCCCACCCCAAAATCCATTCAGCGGCAAACCCTGATTTTCAAAATTTTAGCTAAAGGAGGAACATCAGATTAAATCTCTAAGCACTCATCAGGAAATAACAGACGCATGTAAAATAATGTATCACAACTTTATCCTGAATTTTTAAAAACAAAATGAAGTAATGACAAAGTGTTAGAAAAGAAGAGAAACTGTAATTTTAAGTGGCGCTGGAATTACATATTCTTCAACATATAAATCAAAAGATATAATGCCCATTCGCCAGTGTAGTGTAATTTCCAGAAGTCACTGACTCGAATCGAAGCTAGGATTACCAAACCACAAACAGCATGTGTGATGTGGGTAGCACTCATAAAACCTTTCTTTAGAATTATAAAACTTCACACATTAGCCACAAGTTTGCATAGCTCATCCTGTTTCCACTAGATTTGTAATCTCAATGGTATGATTAGCTCATTCATAATTTGACACCCAGTGAAGTAATTTTTCTGGTTGGGTTTTTATATAACTTCTACTGCCTGGTCTTCCCACTGATGAAGGAGCCAGCACAAGCTGTTGCCAGCAGAGCAAGGGTTAACCCCAGGAATGTGTGACAGTTCTCCTGGTGATAAGGTGATGAGGAGCTGAGGTCGGTCAAGGGCTCCAAACTACTTGGAGAGAACTGAAAATACTCAAAAGTGGTTCCGATGATAAATAAACTCTATGCACTACGTTATGTCACCCAGGGAAAAATACAGTGCTTTTTTCACTCACATTGAAAGTTTTTTGAACTACAGAAACTATAGAAACATGTTGAGTGTGAAATCTGTGGCCCATATGAATACGTTCTTTTTTGAAGGATAAACAAAATTATCCTTATATCAACGAAGAGTTGTATTAAGTCCACATCTGCATTAAAATTGTTTATCCATTTTATTGGGCAGTCTAGTCTGCTATTAATAATAGCATATAAGTTTATGCTTAAAAATACTAAAAATAACTCTTACACAGTACCTTTTGCAAAACACCTATCAATATGTAATAGCGATAAATGGATGATGGATTTTAGATACCAAGGCTAGCTGATAAAAAAAAAAAATGAACTACAGGTTACATTTTTAAACATGCCAAGTACTCCAATTAAGGTGGCAAACTGTAAGCACAGAAACCTAAGAGCCGCAGGCTGAGGTGTCAGAAGGTGAAAACACAGACAGAGAGGGGGAGAAGAAAGAGACAGAGTCCAGGTTTCGGAGCGCCGTCGGAGGGAGAGTCCACGCATGCAAGGACGACCCGGCTGTGACAGCCCAGTCCACACCTTGTCCCTGCGTTCAGTCAAGAGCGGGCTTTAATGCAACATCTACTGCCGGGCGAGACAAGCAAGAGTAGGCTTTTGCTCAGTGCCCCAGATGAGCCCCCGGCCGATTTCGGGGTGCCCGCTCCTCTCCATCCTGGCCCCGACCCCGCGCGCCTTCCGGGACCCCGGCAGCGGCGAGCCTTCCCTCCCGGCGTCGCACGCCCCACCTGTCCCGGCGCCGTCGGAAGGGCCGGCCACCCCGCCGCCGCCGCCCCGCGCCGCGGGAGCCGGCCAGAGCGCGCGGGGCGCGGGACTTACCGGAGGCGAGCGCCGCCGTCGGGGAGGGCGTGTCCCGCACGTGCGTGTCCGCGCGTATCCGCGCCCGCGTGTGCCCGCGCGCGTGCCTGCCGGTGCGCGCCGAGCCGGGCCGCACTGACTCCCGGGGCGCCGACGGGCTCAGCCCATGGTGTGGGCGCCGGCCTCGGGGAGGCTCCGGCTCCCGCCAATCGCCGAGCAGGGAGGCCGCCCCGACGCGCGACCCGCGATCCGGGGGGTGCGCGCCGGGGGCGGGGCGCGGGCGCGGGGGCGCGCGTGTCCAAGGGCGCGTGGGTGTGCGCGCGTGGGTGTGCGCGGGCGGGGAGCCCGGCGGCGCGGGCAGGTCGGGTCGCTGCCGGGTTTAGGACGGAGCGGGCGGCTGGGGGGCGGAGGGGGGAGGAGGAGGAGGAGCAGCGGCTACAGCGGAGCCCGGGACAACGAGAGCACGGAGCCCGGCCCCGCAGGAGACGAACCCGGGACGCGCCTCCAGGAAGGGAGACGAGATGTCGGGGCGGGGGGGCTTTGGGGGGGAAGCCCGCGGACGTGCTTGCTCCTCGAAACTCGGGGTCGCTTTTGCTGAGTAGTTTTTTTCCCCCCAGCCTCAGCCACTACAGACGTTGAAAATAATAAAAGAACTGGTTGCTGCTGGGGAAGTTTAAAATGACCACCGACTGCCTCGGATGCTCGTCACAGCGAAGACGTCGCCCTCAGACTGGTGAAGAAGAGACGCGGTGCCAAGGTGCCGCCGACTTCAGGGAGACCTGGGGTCGCTCCGTGCGCGCCCCGGGAGCCAGAGCCGAGCGCGGGGACCGGCCGGCGCGGGACGCCGAGGATGCCTGGATGCGAGACACCGCGGCCTGACGCGCGGAAGCCGTGACAGCAGCCCCGTGAGGACCGTGCCCGCAAAAAAACAGCTTCCAAAAGGGGGAGCCGCGAGGCTCTGCTCCTCGGCCTCCTCGGGGGCACTGTGCTAAGCCCCTCCAGATGTTTTAGTTTATCGGTGAATCCTGACCTCAAAATCGCGCTTACCTGAGTGCTGCTACTCTTCACTCACGCATGTCCCACGGGGGCTGTCACGACCGTCCCTGCGTGATCGCTAGGAACCCATCCCAGGGCGTCCTCTCGCACACTCTCCCCTTTCCGACCAAGTGAAAACTACCCGCGTCCCTCCCTCTCCAAACTTTAACAGCCAAGAATTTCAGCAAACAGCCAGAAAGAAAGCTAAGTCCCCCCACCCCAAGGGGAGGGAGGGAATAAGCACTCCTTTAATTTGAAAAATAATAATTAAAACTCCCTCAACTTTTAAGGCCGGGCAACATAATCTATTAATTGGTCGCTATTAACATGCAGTTTTATTGACCATAGCACACAGAAGTCTGATTGTGAAGGAGGAGTGTTTTCAATGAAAGTAGAGTTATTTTAGCTGCAGACGTGTTTACATTTCTGTGGTTTAGTCTATAACTTTCTCTTTTTCTTGCTGCAGAATTCTGCTCCATGAAGCAAAGCCCTTAGCTCCCAGACATTCCAAAAAGTCTGCCAAAATAATAGAAAAAAAGAGAGAGAAGAAAAAACACAGAGAGACCCCCCAAGTCTGGGTCAGGCTCAGGGTTGTAAGTGGGCACCTTGAGTATGCCCCCTCCCCACACACTTTCCAGTTTAAAAAAAAAAAAACAAAAAACCCTCAGGGCTCCATTTCCTGTTTGCTGGGGGATAAAATGGGTCTAAGCAGCTGAGTTTAGAAATGGCCTTCTCCAGGACCTATAGATTCAGAGAGGATCTTTAACCCTAAAGATGCCAAAAATGACTCATAAATTTGAGAATATGCCATTACAAACTCTCCAAGGAAGTGTTTCGTTTTTAAATGGGCAACTTTCGTGAAACTACAAATCTGTTCTTAGGAAATTTTCTGAATAAACACACACATCATGGTAGATGAGATACAAGCCACCTGTCCTAAGGGGGCCAAGATAAGATGCCAATAAAAATAAACAGTGAAAACAGAATAAGCTTCTGACAAGAATGCATCATTTTCTTAAAGATGTTACGGTACAAAGAACAGAATGTGTATTAAAAGGTGCACATTTATAGGGTCATGTCAATTTGTATAATCTGTGCTAGAATCATCATTTGCAAAAATCGATTGATTCATTTCAGTTGTTCACTGCTACCACAGAAGTCACTATATTACAGTTTATGTGGTCTTAAATAATGTCCAACCTGCCTCTCTCCTTAACTGTCAATTGCATATTTTGGTTCCTTTTCTCTCTAGCTATTCTCCAAAAATTCCAGATCCAAGAAACCTCACTGTATTTTGAAATCTTCCTCTTAGCCACTAATTTTCAAAACTCACCACAGGGAACCCTTCACATGTAGGAAAGTGCTTTAAAGTAAATAGATTCTCAACCTGTTCAATGAGATCAGCAGTCCACTGGGCAATGACTCTGCTTTATAATACTCCAGTATGCTAGTGAAATTTCTCAATCTCATCACTGGAACTAAATATTATGCTACAGAACAGTGCTGGAAATAGTACTATGTGTGCTAATGGACAAGAGAACATATTTAAAGAATAAAGAACCGCTCCTTTTTTTTTAAGATTTTATTTATTTATTTGACAGAGAGAGACACAGCAAGAGAGGGAACACAAGCAGGGGGCAGTGGGAGAGGGAGAAGCAGGCTTCCCACCGAGCAGAGCAGGGAGCTGGATGCGGGTCCTGATCCCAGGACCCTAGGATCATGACCTGAGCCAAAGGCAGGCACTTAATGACTGAGCCACCCAGGCGCCCTGAACTGCTCTTTGATAGTAGAAAGAACATGACCTCAATAATCCAAGTTACCACTGTTGAAACTGAAATCGTGGGTTCAGAAAAACCACAATATTTGAAACAGTGTCACTTCCAGCTCCCCTGGACTCTCTTCTCCCATTCCCCAAAAGACTCCACGCACAGAGAGAGAAAGAGAATTTCTTAAAAGGCAAGAAGTACATTCTCAGCATACTCAAAAAATTGAGGTCACTCACTTGGAAAATCTCAGAACCCCAGAATCCCAGAGTTCTGCATTGATCTTATGACACCATGTCCTCCAGTTGATTGCATCCTATAGTTTGTAATTAGGAAGTTCTTCCTATTGTCTAATCTAATCCCCACCTACTGCCACAGCATTGCCTGCAGTATGGCCCATACTCAAGGTCAAAATAGTAGGAAATCTGTGTCAGCTAGTCAAATCAATTGACTTCATTCGAGAGGCCAACAGAAACCAAGTGATGAAGACACATTCACTGTCTGTGCTGCAGGACAAATACAAAATGCTGTAATTGTAACTAAGTTAATAACGTATCATTTAAAAGAAAGCTTTTTATAAAAACACGCCTTGACACACTTTATAAGAATTAGTATTTTTTAAGTATTTCATACGAAATGGTCTTCTTTCTATATAAAGTTTTGTGGTCAACTTAATTCTTTTTGAAATCCCTTTTATCCAAAAGATGTTTTGGATTAATTTAAGTATTTGTTACTGGATAATGTCAAGCTCTCGTTCAATGAAATGTCCTGCATTGGGTTGTCACACCTGTTAAATATAAGCCTCCTTTTCTTTTGATATTCTGAGAAGGGCCTTAAAAGGTTTACATCCTTCAATATGGAGATTTAATTGCTTTACTATAATAAAAATAATCCCTATAAAATTCAGATTGTGGATATTTCAAAGCTGAAAGAACTATTGGATCGAATGTAAAGGTTGCAGTTCAAAAAGCCTTCCACTTTTAATATAACGTGCATGGGGTTATGAGTTATAAACTCCTGGTTATCATTTTGTAAGGTCTGGTCTTTGTTGTCCTCACACGGAGCGTCTTTGAGCTTACTTTATGGCTTAGCAGTTCTGCGTGTGCATGTGTTAAATATGGAAAGGGTAGCGTATCCCTCTGAAGTAAATGCTCACAAAGGAGGAAGTCTCAGATTCTGCTTTAAACGAGGTCCTGGAGTGAGGTTCCCCCACAGACACATTCACGTCTTTGGTGAGCTCAAGTCTGGTGTGAAGCCATTCTACAGGACAGCCATGGTTTGAGAAAGCAGACATTGTGCATGCTTCAGCGGTCGGCCACTGTGTGAGCACCCTTTAGCATTCACCTGGGCACCCTGAGCCCTTCCCCACAGCCTCCACTCAATCACCTAGGACCTTTTCTTCACTATGGAGGTGGGTGGATGGAGGTCTGCCCATTCCAAGTTCCACCTTTCCCCAGGGTCACCCAAGACCAGGTAGCAAGGAGAATAAGCATTAGAACTCCAGAGTTGAGGTTCTAGGGTCCCCCTCTCCCCACCACCACTGGCATCCCACTCCCTGACTTCTATCACCAATCGTTAGAGATCACCAAAGGACAGAGGTGCGCGCTGTCTTGGGAGCGTCCTCAGCCTCCTACAGAAGCTAGTATCTTCTATTACCAGCCGCTAAGTTCAGTTTTCGGTGTTCTTTGCCCTTTCAGACAAACTACCGTCCTGCAACACTCTTAGCCTCTGAAGCACTTTCTCGATCTCCGTCTATAGATAGAGTTTAAGCATTCATTATGCACAACAGTTCTTAATAACACGTGGTGGCCACAAATGGCTCCGTAAAATTGCATAATGCATAATTCCTATCAACTTGCATAATGCACAAAATACGCTGATAGGAAACACATTGTGCGTCTGTCAGTGAGCCTTGGGTACAAAGGTTATACAAAATGGATCAGGAGACTAGATTTGTATTTTTAAAATGGAATTACATAGAGCACATCAGGAGATTTGCCCCAGCTCTTTTGACAATTACGCTTCGGCAATTTGCTTTTGAGCTTCATGTCCTATGACACTAAGTCTATCGATGAACAATTTTTGTCATGTACGTTTTCATCAACTTGATTACTCATGAGTGCAAACATAGTTGCATTTTTAGAAAATCGAGACAATATCTTCTCGTGATTTTTCTGTATCAATAAAGGTTCTGGTATAACAATGCATCAATGCAAATAAAATCAATATCTTAATGACTTTCTTTTGTACCTTAGAATAGTAAATTAGTATCTTAGGATTATGGGTGACCTGATATAATTTAATGTGTGGAAGGTCTATTTTAGATATAATGCAGAGACACTTGTTGAGGAATGCGTGAGAATGGGAATCCAGCACCCATCAGCCCTGTGACCTTGGGCAAGTCACAGCTTCTTGACTAAAGCCTCAATCTTCTCACCTATTAAGTGAGGCTATTGGAATGGATGGCCTCAAATATGCTCAACACAAGACTTCCCCAGGAGGAACTGGGGTTATTCGTCTTCATATCCCTACTTCTTGGCATAGTGACCAACTGCTTTGTCCGGAGCACCTATTAGAAATTATACCTCTCTCAGATAAGCCCTAAAGCACACACCTCTTGCTTCCCTCTCCTGCATCCAAGCAGGAAGAGAGAGCAGCGCCCTCTTGGGATGGGTTCCATTAGCTTGGGTCCTACATCAACCTGGTGTTGGGCAGAGAGCTGCAGTCTGTACAGCAGGGACCTGGGCCCCTCCTCCACATCAAAATCACCTGCAGCTTCACCACTAGTGCCATGGTTAGGACCCCTCTGCAACTGGAGTGAATCAGGATCTTGGGGGACAAGGGGACTACCACTCTGGCCCTGATCTATATGTTTGAAACCCCCCAGGTGGTTGGAATGGACCTCTAGCCAGGAGGATCACAGCTACTGAAATTATAGTCATTAAATGCATAAGGAAGGAAGTCCAGACCCTCACCTGACGTGAAGACTCTAGAAAATGACACTTGAAAGATGAACTCCATCCCCTCAAACAGCTGGCTGGCCAGAGTGCCCTCTTCCTGTGTTCAATGTTCTCACTCAGTCACAAAATCCTGGGATCTTGGAATTTCTTCCTCATCCTGCCCCCTTTTCTTGGACTTTCCTTCCCATCTTCATGTGGTCTGCCCCTTATAAAGCCCTTATAGACATGTTTATCATGCTGGTGACTTCAGTCACATTGTGCAGTAGGGACAAGATCTGACACGCCCCATGTTCAAAGGGCTCCAAAGTGGGTCAAGACTCAAACCCAGACCTTAGGAGCTTTCACTGTGTGGCTATTTGCCATCCTTCCTTATTCGAAATCTCCTTCTGGATCCCTCCTCGCCAGCCCTGAGTCTGACGTAACCCCTGTCCTCCAGCAAGCCTTCCCACCTTTGGGATAGCACCCATGTGTCTTAACTACATCATTCACACATTGGAACTCAGTAAGTATTACTCGATAAGAACCGATCTTTGAACCCTGCCACTCACTTGCCCCATAGCTAACTAGTCACCATGGGCCATACTGACGCCCTGCAGCTCCCATGCATACCCCCTGTGTTTATTCCCAGGGCCCAGGCCTCCCACTCAAGGTTTTATAAACTCACATCTGGCCACTGGGGCTGTCTCCGAACTACCCACCCGCCCCCTAGCACAATCTTGCCCAAAGAGTCCTTACCTCATCACACTACAGCTGGCTTCAGAAGTCTTCGGGAGCACCTCCTGCTATTGGGTAGATTCCAGATGCGTTGGAAGGCATCACCGGAGAATTTGCAAATCTGAAACACACCCTGCAGAGGGTAAGCTCTTCACCCGCAGAGAGTCTTGGCTGTCTACTTACCTGCCCGAAGGGGAAAGGAAGATTAGGATTTGTTAGAGAAGAACCTCCAGGTGAAGATTCTGACAAGCAGAGTAGGATTATGGAGCGGGACAAGAGTTCCTTTCTCACTCACCACTGCACAAGCTAGAGCACCCTGCCCAAGGAGTCCTCTCACAGTGTGGAAGAAGAAAGTGCTGTCGTAATCAGGAGGAAGAGAGCATCATATAGGGGAAAGTCTGCTCCTTCTGAGGCCCAGCTTGGCAGCAAAGGTAAAGAAGGAGCTGTGAATGATGAAGTCTGGGTAAAGTCTGGGTCCCAAATGGTACTTCTCTGGCCTCAGCCCAAAGATGTAGGGGAGATGAGGGCAACAGTGAGGTAGAGGTGAGTTTTGCACTCAATCCCTAATGGGGAACCTGGAAACTCCCACAATCCAGAGCCTAGGGTGACAGAGGGGGACCCAAGCGTTCTCCTGTAGCATGAATGCCGAGGTGAGGTCCCAGAAGCCTGTTGTGGCAAGGTAAGTCCATGGCCAACCTTAGAGGTCAATCTCTGGGCTTGCAGGCTGGGTGCACGATACAGTTGAGCCTCGGAGTTTAATGGCCAGACCTACCAAGTGGTGCCAAGACAGTCTCTGAACAATGGGTTCCACATACACAGGCTTCATCTACAAACACCAGCAGGATGAGTAGCAATCAGCATAATAAGCAACCTTCTCCAGGAACCCAAGGATGTTGTGTCTGAGAACCCCATCTCTCCTTGGAGATGATACTGCTCCAGGTGTGGTTCCTGGAGGGGTACCAGTCTGTGAAATTAGTTACTAGTCATGATGAGATAAGTCCAGAAACTGAGAGTGAGCATACAAATACTCCTAAAGCAATCTGACAGAGTAATTTTATGTCCACTCAATCTGATAATAAAAATTTGAGTTTTCGGATTTTGTATGTCTTTATTTCATTTTTCCTAGTAACTTAGTTTTCTTATGTTTTACAAAATGTCTATGGAGCACATGTTGGAAATGTTTTAAAAATAAAATTAAAATGGCACTTCACCACAGAGAGTTTGAGAGACGCTGCAGTAGACCACACCGATCCCACGCACCTGGATACCACTTGGGGAAGACACGCAAGGGGGTGCTCTATTTTATCCAGGAGGACCTAGCACCTCTGCCTAAGAGACTGTTTAAGTTATCGGATCCGACTAAAAGTTCTAAGCCAGACTTGCTCATAAAGCTAATATTTTTCCTGCTAACCAGTAGGTGGGGCATACGAAGAAGCTCCGAGTCATATGCAGACTATTGCTTTCATTTTTGTAGCATGGAGCACAGGTTCGGAAAAATAATCCGTCTTAATAAATGTCTACTGATTTATTGGCCTTTGGTGTCATGATGCAAACCTCAGGTGGCACTATTTGTGACCCAGCTCACCTCCCGGTATGTAAATGGGATAACAAAATGGCACCCTGCCCTGGACCCCATTGGCCACCTCTGAGTGCCCCCTGCCCCTGCCCGTTGTGGTGGCCCATTTCCTCACGTGCCAGCAGCGGCCATCCCCAGCATCCCTGGCTGCTCTGCAGAGGGCTCTCTCTGGGCCATCAAGCTTGCTGAGCCTCTGTGCAAGATGGCCCAGGAGTGCTGGGAATTGCACCAAGGTGTGAGTCTTAACCAACAAGGGAGAGAACTTGGTGGGTCCATGTCCCAGCTTTGCACCCCTCAGAGGTACCACTCGGAAGTGTGTTCTACAGGGTTCCTTAGCGGGTTTCCATGGGATTGAGCCCTGACTGCCCCCAGAGTAGTAACCAGCTCCAGAACATTCTCTTTATTGGCTGGCCCCTTCCCTCCTCCCTCTTCCCCACTCCCTCACTCTTACTTCTTGGAACCACTTTCCAGATAAACCACCTGAACCCCAAAACTTGTCTCAAGTTTGTTTGGGCTGGGAACCAAACAAAGGCACGGCAACAGTGGGCCACTTGCTGCCCCTGTACACCCCGACTGACCCCTACCCTGCAAGCATCGGGTGCAGGACTCCGACCCTGGAGTGGACCAAGGCCCAGGTGGTACAGCTGGCATGAGACTTTAGGACCCAGAACAAGTAGATCCTCTGTGGGGGATTGAGCTGGGAGAGATGTGGGGGCCTCGCTCTCTTGCAACCTGACTGATGACGCAGCTCCCATTGTCTAAAAATGCCCAAAGCTCCCTGTTATCCAAGAGGACCTCCTCCTTCCCACCAACCACAAGGCAAACGGGACACCATCCAATGTCTTTTCTTTTTCGTAGCTCCTTCCCAATCCTTTTAACCCAGCGGGGCAGAAAAAGGCAGCAGAAAGAAGTGCTGGGAGTCAGGCTACAATACATGCAATGTCACCCTGCGTGTGGCCCACGGTGACGTGACTATAAGGCCGGGGGCGGCAGCGGAAGCAAGCCTGCACCCAGCACTGAGCACCATGCCCAGGGCAACGTGGGCCGCCGAGTCCCGAGACAGCAGGTGCGCATCAGCCAATAATGGGCAGCAGAGAGAAAGTGAAAGTTTTGCACCCAGCACCAGCTGGTGTGTCTCATGCTGCCTCTTCCACGGGCCAGACTGCTCGGTCCCCCCGTAGCTCACACTCTCTCCCATCACGGACGGAACTCGGCACAGGCTGCTGGTTGCGTCTGTCTGTCTCCCGCCAGTCTGTGTGTTACATTGCTTGACAGTTGGTTTGGTCCCATTTATCTGAGTGCTCTCAGAGCCTGGCACATGGGAGCTATTGAATAAATGCTTTTTAAATTGTGTTGAAAGGAATTAAATTGGGTCTGCTTTGGTTTGGATTAAAATACACTGGAGCTAAAAACAGAGCATAATGTAGTTCGTATGAGTTGTTCTCTCAGTAGATGATAGAGAGCTAGAAAGATAGATGGATGGGGGCGCCTGGGTGGCGCAGTCGGTTAAGTGTCCCACTCTTGGTTTTGGCTCAGGCCGTGATCTCAGGGTCCTGAGATGGAGCCCCACGTCGGGCTCTGCACCTAGCGTGGAGTCTGCTTGGGACTCTCTCCCTCTCCCTCTGCCCCTCCCACTCATGCTCTCTCTCTAAATAAAAGAAAAAGGAAAGATGGATGGCCAGATACATACATTTCATAGGTATTTATGTGAAAACACACACACACCCACTCTTCCACATAGGTCTGAGTTCAGGCAGACCAATTTGTGTTCATTCCATTCATCAGTCAGATCCAGGGTTCTGTTCATGTATAATGATGTTCAACAGATAATTCCAAATCATCATCATGGAAAGACAACCCCAGAGCCCAGAGCCTCACAGTCCAGTTCCAAAGAAAAGAAAATATGAACCTTTTTGCAAAGCATCCAGTTTTCCTTGTACATATTGTTTCTGGACCCATAGGCAAGGGCCAGATTGGTAATGAACAGGGAGACTTAGCTGTCCATTTACTCTTGGCAATTAAGACTAAAGTTACATACTTTTCATGATACCCTCCCCCCTGGAAGAAGCCACTGCAGGTCTGCCTGGCCCCCGGCAATGCCCCCTTTAGCCCTCCACCTCTGCAACTGCTCCGAGGACTGAGCTCCCTTTCATGAGCTCCACCAGAGCCGTGTCAACCCCCAAGTCCCACCCTGGGCCACAGTGCCCCAGACCAGACCACTTCTGTTGAGTTAGCTGTCTGTTTCTATGGGGTCTATCACTAAAGCAGTTACATTCTTTCACTACCAAAGTCACTGGGCTCTTTTTTTTTTTTTTTTTTTTTTTAATAATCCTTGGAAATGATCCCAGCTTAAGAAGGAACGAAACTCAACATTCAGCCAAATACAACTTTTGAATAATTTAAATGAGAGCTACTTAAGTCTTCTGAAAACAACTCCAACCCTGTGTTCTCTGATGCGAACAGGAAAAAAAAAATTATGCACCAATGTGCAGAATTTGAGCCCATGCAGATGGCATGTTTTGCACCATAGACTGTTGTTCCTGTTTTGGCAGGAGTGTTCCCAGGACTGGCTCTGCAGAGGGCTTCCACGCCCGCACGTTTGGCAAACCAGGCTTTGGGTTTTTGCTTGTGGACAGATCTCTAAGTTATATTACGGTTAAATGCATAACCATCAGATTTTCCTAGGTTTTTGTTTCTCCTCATTTTAAATAGATACATCAGGCACTGAGCTACCTCCAGGAGCCAGGTTCCTCAGCCTCTTTTTGGCCAAAATGTCCTCTCGCTTCCAGAAGGATCTGTGGTGGTCATTTGACATGTAAAGACAGAGTTAAGCATTGAGAAATTCTCTAGAGTAAAATACAACTTAATCAAGTCACCCACAGAGACATGTCCTTCCTCCTGGGGCCATGAGCACAGCTCTGCATGAAGAAACACAGAACCAGATGGCTTGCTTTCCATCCTCATGACCTGTGGATGGATGTAAAGGAGAGATTCGGGAGACTATTACTAAGCACAGTGAAAATTAAGAAAGGGAAACATCACTAAAATGGAGTCAAGAGGATAGAATGGGAGGCTGGAAGGAGGAGTCCTACCCCTCCATGTCAATGGCAGGAAGGATCGTCAGTCATAGACCCAACAGAAGAATGTCAACAGGAGAGAATTATCAACTACAGGTCCCAGCAGGAAAGGATGTGCACTGTCTCTCCTACAAGTGATCGACCACCCCTGCAATTCAGCCAAGGAAAAACCATTGGCACCCCGAACGCTTGCCTTTCTCCAATGGACTGAGTTCAAAACAACCCAACTTTCTCCTTCTTCTCCATAAAATAACGTTCCTCTCCTTTGTTTGTTGGACTTGCCTATGGTTTTGCCATGGCTTGAATGTCCCCAATTGCAATTCTCTATTATTCCCAAATAAATTCATCTTTGCCCGTAGAATAACTGACTGATTTTTAAGGCTACCAGCACCCACAACATACACTGTCCTGCGCCTGGTGCAATGAGGGGTACAAAGATGTTGAATTAAAAGATCCCAATTTCCCCCGTGTGTATTTCCTTATAAAAAAAATTAACACATCTACATGAGAATCTACAAAGAGGGCATTATAAGCTAAGAGCTGTAGAGGTAGAACAGAGTATACAGAAGAGTGGAGCAGCAGACAAAATCTTTTAGGACCTCAGGAGCCAAGGTGGGCTTCCTGTAAGTGGTTCAAACTGGTTTACTGCCCTTGTGTTCTCTTCATTCTATGAATAGTGGATCAGGTACCAGCCAGAGAAGTATCCATTCTTCTATGCATTCAGCACACATACATTGAGCTCCTAGTGTATGCAGCATGCCAAGCACTGAGGATGAAAACGTGACATGACTCAGGTTCTGCTACGGAAGAGAGATACGCAGTCACATTCTTGCAGAGCACTGTGCTGAGTATGAGAGAGAGAAGCTATCTCAGTGCACGAGACTCTGTCTGCAGAGATATTTTCTCAGAAAGTTGAAGACGGTTTCAGGTACTCAGTACTGCAAATACAGTACAAAAGTAGAGATGATTTCCTCTGTTGGGCAGAACCCTTTAATTTTAAGTAGTCTCAAACTGTATCTGTCTAGAAAGCTATCTTCGGACGTCCAAGCAGAATCACAGTGAGACAGATGACTCACTGACACAAATGTAATCAATAAGGTCACCGTGCGAATGAGCAGGACAAAATTCAGAAATGAATATTGGAATAAAAATTTCATGAATTTCCACCCTGAGGAAGTATTAATTATTATCCTAATGAAATAACATCCAAACAAACAAATTTAAATTTGGAGTAAAAGAATAAAATGTATTCGACACAATTTATTTAACACCTACTTGGGTTTCTGTTCTCGTGTTTATTGATTTAACAGTTGGGAATCCAACCCGACTTCGCTAATAAAAGCAATAAGCATGACTGCATATCCTTAGTAAAAGTTTAGCAAAACTTTTGAAAGAGTTTATGATTTTTTGGGAAAAATTAAGTGCTGGAATCTAACACTATTAAGAAAATGGGGTATGGGGCACCTAAGTGGCTCAGTCGGTTAAGTGTCTGACTCTTGATTTCGGCTCAGGTCATGATCCTAGGATCGTGGGATTGAACCCCACGTGGGGCTCTGTGCTGGGCTTGTAGCCTGCTTAAGATTCTCTTTCCCTCTCCCTCTGCCCCTCCCCTGCTCACGCTCTTTCTATCTCTCTCTAAAAAGAAGAAGAAGAAGGAGGAGGAGGAGGAGGAGGAGGAGGAGGAGGAGGAGAAAAAGAAAGAAAGAAAGAAAGAAAGAAAGAAAGAAAGAAAGAAAGAAAGAAAGAAAGAAAGAAAGAAAGAAAGAAAGAAA
>NC_058403.1:6774716-6792643 GCF_002201575.2 Neomonachus schauinslandi | reverse complement strand
AAAGAAAGAAAGAAAGAAAGAAAGAAAGAAAGAAAGAAAGAAAGAAAAAGAAAGAAAGAAAAAGAAAGAAAGACAATTGGGTATAAATTCAAAAGTGAAAGTGAAATTATGTTAAAAAGAAAATTGGATATAAATTCAAAAACGAAAGTGAAATTATGTTGCAGGGATTTCCCGGATCATCCTGGCCCACAAAAATCCTTCTTACCTTAAGATTATTTAAATGCATCAGAATCCCCTCCTTCTTGGATTATCTGTCAGTCCCTGTCTCATACAATCAGCATTTTGTTATCTCTTCACACAAATCATTTCTCAGCCCAGAGGATCCCCCCCTTCTCTTTTCACTGAGCTTGAGGACTTTTCAAGATCAAGAATCAATTGTCCCTTTTCTCTTTTTATGGTTCTCAAATTTTCTGGAACACTGGCAAATGTAGAAATTAAAAAAAATATTTTTGGATCCTTTGGTTCTGCTCAGTTGTTGTTAAATCCCGTTGAAACAATTAAGATAGTTTATTTTTCTATAATCCATCCAGTACCGATGTGTAAAGTAGGTACTCAAAACAAGTTGTAGGGGAATTAAGCAATACTGAAGAAAGGTGAGGGCCACAGGAGTTCTATAATACAAGGATAATTCTGCATATTTTTAGGGAAAGGCTCCCATAGCCCCTAAAAAGCTTATAATATAAATTACGACTAGGTTCTCAGGTTTTAAATCTCTGGTTAATAGGCCCAAGTGTACCACTTTGTGGGATATATTTCAAAACAGAATAGAGAGGGAGAAAGAAAAAGACAATATACACAAGTATTTGAATTTCTTCTCACTTGCTTATGGGAAGCCTATTTGCATGTCGTGTATTCACTACTTCTGTTTTGCTTTGTTTCAATGGACCCTGAAACCGTCTTCAACTTTCTGAGAAAATATCTCTGTATTTTTGATATGCACTAAACTGCTCAATTTTATTCATCCTTTTCTTGAGAGATCTTTCCCATATCATTATCTCGATTTGTTCAATCGTATACGGAAGCAGCTTGTTAAACTGAAGAAAACGAACCGCATCTCCATAGAAACCTCAGAAGTTCTGGATGGGGTTAAACAAGACGGCTTTAAACCAGCAGAATGTGAATGTGCCCAGCCCTCATTGGTCAAATCACGGGGCCCTTCATCTTTCTAATATCTCATCTCCTTAAATAAATTCAGTCGTGGTAATGTTTTTTTAAGCCCAAGTCTGGAGGGAAAAAATGATTCCTTACCCCCGAAGAATAAGGTATATACAAATTCTGCCAGTTAATAAGGAGCATTTGTGTCATAAGAATTTCTCCATCTTCTCTCATTAGGGGACTCTATTTTCACTCGAATTATCGGCACGCGCAACAAGATAGTCCCCTGGTAAGAGAATGACATCATTTCTTCACTCCCTGAAAGCCATTTCCTAAGACAATGCACATTTCAGCAGCAGCATAAATAACAGTGTTGTTGGAAACTCAGGAGGCAGCTTTCCGTTTCCCTGCTTCTTTCCCCGCCTGCCTTCCCACCCAGCCCTCCCCCGCCTCCCAGCAGAACCACACCTCTCTAGAAATGCTCGCTTTCTTAATGAAAACCATATTTAAAAAAAAAGTTTGCATGACCTACTGAAACGCCTGGACAGTCTTGAATGTCAGCTTCAGACGACACGTGTCTTATGAAAGTCTGGGGGCCCTGCTTGTCTGGCAGAGAGAGCCCTGTCCCACATCTTTATGAGAAAGAGGGACAAAACTTCTGTTTTTGGCATTTTATACTGGAGTCTGTTTTAAGGGAGGAGGAAAAAAAAAATAGCAACGTAGAGTCTAGACAGAAGAGATGGGGGTGAAATCTGGAAGCCATTCACCCCGGCGAGGGCAGCGGCAGCCTGCCGGCAGCGGGGATCGCCTTACGCTGCCTAATTACACATGAAAAATGTACACATCATTGCTCTCAACTGCTTGGAAAAATAGATGCTCAGATGGCGCTTGGGGCCCATGGCAACTCAGCTAGCCGGACGTTCTGGGCGTGGCCTATCTTACTCCTGCCTTTTGCAAGGTGATTTTTTTTTTTTTTCAGGGAAGCCGGTATTCCCTCATCCCTCCAAAAAATGTTCAGTGCATTCTAAATTTGGCAAATGGTCACATTCTCTGAAGGGTATTTATATGTTAAAGTAGGCGATCTGTGGGATGAAATTAAACACATTCCTTTTGTAAAGACTTCACTCAATATGAAGACCAAGACTGTGAGGTCTGCAGGGTTATTTTAGGATCTAATTTATGGTTCGGGTTGATCTGTTGTCACAACGATAACTTCTAAATCATTAACTTGGCCTGCTCGGGCAGTCACGGCCTTTTTGCTGGGCACGGCTCGACATTTTATGCAGGATAATGATTTTTTAAGAATCCTTTTCAATATGGTATCTTTTTCCAAGAGTTCAAAGCATTTTTCAGATATTAACGCTCAGTCACATTATATTCCTGGGACCTAAGGAGGAGATGGGGCTGTAGCCCGGAACTGAATCTGCAGAGCGTGCTTGGTGCAGGTTTTGATATTGCAGCATCTCCCTATGCAGAGAAATGAAAGAGGAGAAGAAATTTAGACCTATCCTTCACTGACACAAGAAAGCAGAGCCAGCCGTGTGTGTGTGTGTGTGTGTGTGTGTGTGTGTGAGAGAGAGAGAGAGAGAGAGAGAGAGAGACAGACAGAGAAGAAGAGACAGAGAGACAGAAGGACAGAGTACAATTGGTTTATAAAATGAGAAATGAAATAAGCTTCAGTGTCTTGCCAAAGTTCTCACAGGGACATTTACGACCGAGACCAAAACAAACTCATTTCTATCATCTCCTTTATATTCCCCAGCCTTCACTGAATAAGCTGAACAGAAGAACGTATTTCATGAGAATAATAGTACACATGACCTGCCAACATGTATAACTTGTTTTTACATTTCCTACACTGTTTTTCCTGTCTACCACCATCCTTTCTCCAAATATTTGCTTTGGACTTAGAAACTCATTGAACTCTACAGTTTGATGCTTTGTTTGAATTTATAGGAAAATGTGATCATCTGTCTTTATGAATTTAAGGCTTCTCGGAAACACAGAGATTCTGTCTAGATTAGGGATCCGGGGGCCACGGAGTGGCAGCTTATTTTGTAACTGCTTCCACGCAGGTGTCTTCACCTTCACAGCCAGGTAAAGCAAAGTCAAATGTGCCTCCCTTTTTGACAGTAGCAAAACCCTGTAAGGATACGAGTGACTTGGTCATGTTTATTGGAAACCATTGGGGCTAGAAAGGAAGGCGGATTGGAGGGAGGAAGGGAAGAGTTGACAAAAATCCTGAATAGGGGGAGGTTCTAGTTCCCAGGTGCCAAGACCTGAGGTCACCCTTGGCCCAAGTCTCAGGCCCCACCTGGAGCAAGGTTGAGTGGGCGGGGCCAAAGCTCTTGGTTTAGATGAGGCCTTTCCCACTGACCCTCAGCTCCAAAGACAGGGACCCCTTCCTGGTATACGCCATGGACCCGGCTGGCTGTCTATGACACCTGTGGACTGCTTCTCAGAAAACGTTCCTAAATTCATAAAATACAATATATAGGATCTCAAAGCAAATCAATGATATGGATACCAAATATCAAAAGATTTCTAAAAAATACATTTGTGATCGTTATGCCTCTTTATTAACTTATTAAATAAAATGACCTATTGGTGCATCTGATAGTTATAATATCAAAGTCACGACGAGCAAAAACCATATATCAAGATATCTCTAACGTGCCATGGAAATATATGTGAACCGTATTGGTGACAAATCATATTACAAGTATTGCTAATAATAACGGGAGGGGTTAGGTCAGGCACAGGTCAAGGACATGCCCATTGTCAGTGAGACTGCGGTGAAAGCAGGGATCATGATCTTCTCTCCTCCAAGTTCATCAGCACTAGGTTACAAATCCATCCACAAATGCTGGGAGCAACAGCCCCACTCCCGCCCCCACCAGCAGGGGGCGGCAGAGCGCCACATGTCCAGAGCCTTTACGGGAATCCCAGGAGCACACCCTCACTGTCAGCCCAGGGCATGCCCGCCTTCTTACCAGGCGTGGCTTGAGTCTTGAACTGGAAAGTGCCACCTGATGTCCCCAGCTAGTCTCCTGCTTCTAAACAATTGTCTTCAGACTCTCCATGGCCCGTCCATTCACTCATTCATGTGTTCACACGCCAAATGTCTATTCAGCCCTGACTTTGGGTCCTTTTGTCCTACACCATGAGGTCCTGGAGCCATGGAGAAAACAAATCCTGGCTCCTGGAGCGGGCATTTGCAGTCGGGTGGAGGGCGAGATAGACCACAAACCAATTAACAGGTGAGGAGGTGCCAAGAGGTGATGAGTGCCGAGGTAAACTGAGGCAGGTGAAGGGTGGAGAGGCCTTGGAGGGATGGAGATCAGGGGAGCCTTTGGCTAAAGCCTCTGTTGATCAGAAGTCAAAGGGAGGGACTCCATGTGCTCTTCAGTAAGGGTTAAGTAAAGCGGGCGACCCGACCCCTGGCCTCCGCGTGCTGCTAACCACGCAGGGGCATGCACTGATCAAAATCAAACTATACACTTCATAGCTGACCACTTTATTCTATATAAATCTTGCTCCATTAATAAATACAAAATTAATTTAAAAATTTGCATCTAGTCCAAGCCTTGTACAAGCCTCTGCATTTCCCTGGTCCTCTGGCTCTGATTTCCACAGCAACAGCTAACACACAATGTGGCGGGCGCTGTTCTGAGCAAGGTGCATAGATTAATTCAATTAATCGGCACAACAATGCTTGCAGATACTGTTATTATCTTTATGTCCCTGGTGAGGAGCTGGAGACACAGAAAGTTTAAGAGGCAAGGCGGGTTTCCAGTTACCCGGTAAGGCAGCAGGGCCATCATCAGCCTTTTCCTCCCTCACAGGGCAAATCCAAGAACAAAGCAAGGTGCAGACAGATATTAAGGGCCTCAGAAGAGGGTCAAGAAGAGCCTGGGCCAACATGAGGTGCCACATGTAGCCAGAATGCCCCTCCAGAGGCCCCAGCTGTTTCTTCCATGGAGTTCAGAATCGCTGGTCAGGGTTGAGAATCGGAACAAGACTGTAGTAACAATAGCCACCCCCCAAATTCCCTCCAGAAACAAAAAATTACCTTAATTACCTGGTCCTAACAGCCCTGTTTTCCATTCTTAGGATCGTTACTTTTGTTCTTTTCCGGAGTCTATCCAATTTTTGTGTACCTCCCTCCAAAATTTGTTGAACACTTTTGGCCTTCGAAGAAAGTCTGAAATAGTTTACAATAAAAGAGACTTGCCACGAGACCTGCAATAGACAGACAAGCTTATCATTTCTATCTCTGGGAGCTACACTTGGGGTATGGAAATCCTAAGATGCCAAACTTAGATCCCAAGGGTTTAAGTCACCAAGGAGGAACTGCTCCTGCTACCAAACCAGGGGTCGGGTCGAGCAGGCTGGGGAGGGGGGTCCGTGACTTGGAGGTTGCCATTCAGGATGGTCCTTGGAGGGTGTGTGGTCCCTTGAAATCTCTAGAAGGGCTTGGGGCCTCCAAGCGTCCTGGGGGCACTCCAAGCCTAAGTGACCGCCTTCAGACGCAACTCCGGCACCTTACGGTCACATGGTGTGATTTCACGGGCCAACGCCTCCCTTCCCAGGTGGGCAGGGGACAGTGTGAAGGGCACAGGGAGACCCCAAAGGGAATCCCGCCTCTCCCAGGATGCTGTGCGCCTTCGCACAAATTCCTTAAGCTATTTGGGCGTTATTCTCCTTATCTCTGCACACAGTGGAGATGTTCAAACCTTCCGCACCGCGGGTCTGAAAATCCCGGGTGGTAGGAAGTAAGGTGCCGGGCGTGTAGTCAGAGCTCAACGGCAGCCCCTGCAGCCCCTGCGGTGACGGTGGAAACGTCCCATCCCGGGTCCCGTCCCGAGTCCCATCCCGCCCCGTGCTGTCTAAGGGCCGGAAGTTGGATTTCCGCCCTTGTCACTTGCAGACGGACACAGTGAGAGAGAGCCAGCATTGCAAGTCTTTCCAACAAGCAGATTTTCATCTGCAAGAGAGTCAGGGATGGCTCCCGGGAGAGGGGGAAAGAGCATCGCAGAAAGCTGGGCTCTGAAGGAGAACATGGCAGAGCTGGAAAATCGGCCTGGGGGAGAAGCGCCCGCCCTGTGGCAGCCTGGAGCTTCTAGCCTTGCAGTTTTCGGGCATTTGCTGAAAACCTCAAGCCGGTAGGGGGCCTGGGGGGAACAGACATGGGTCTGGGAGCTGGCGGGTTTGGCCAGAAATAAACCCCAGCCTCCGTCTGGACCCTCAACGTGGCTCAGTAAGGCCTAGCGGTGTTGGAGCCTCAGGACCAACCACTTCTCACCCGGTACTGACTTTCATTCCAGCACACACACGTGTGAATGTTTTTAAAATGAAGGAAATAAATGTTAAATCCGGACACGGCCATCTGTCCACTGTCCTCCGTGAGACGGCGCACGTTCAAGGCTAGCGAGTCGCGCACACATCTTCTTTGTTTATATGCTATGTGTTTACTATGCTAAACTATGCAGATTTTTTCAATGTGGAAGAATGGGTGAATACGTCCCAAATTTCAAACTGTGACTAATCCCCTGGGAATGGGATTATAGCTGGTACTTTCCTCTGTTCTTTACATACTTCCAAATTGCTGATTTTTTCAACATGTTTTAATTATTTAATTTTATTTATTTATTTATTTATTGAGAGAGAGAGTGGGGGAAGCAGGAGAGAGGGAGAGAGAGAATCTCAAGCAGGCTCCACGCCCAGCATGGAGCCCTACCTGGGGCTCCATCTCACAACCGTAAGATCATAAACTGAGCCGAAACCAAGAGTCAGACACTCAACCAACTGAGCCACCCAGGTGCCCCAATTTTATAATTTAAAACAATTAACTACAGCTGTTGAGAGTTCAGGTCTTTGGGGTTTATTTTTATTTATTTTAGAGAGAAAGGGAGCACAGTGGGGAGGGCAGAGAGAGAGACAGTCAAGTAGACTCTGTACTGAGCAGATCCTAACTTGGGACTCGATCACACAACCCTGACATCAGGACCTGAGATCATGACCTGAGCCGAAACCAAGGGTCAGACACTTAACTGACTGGGCCACCCAGGCGCCCCTGGTCCTTTTGGTTTAATAACCAAACCAGAGATTTTTCGAGTTGGAAGAACCCATGGTGGTGATTGAGGCGCCTCTCCATTTGTTCTTTTCCCCCTTTCTCTCCTTGCTGAAAGGTGCCTTATCTCATTACTGGGGCAGCCTTGTTTTCCTGGGCGCAATCTGACTCTCTAGGCCGTGACCCTGACCGCTCAGTCCACCAGTGGGGGTAGAAGGAACAGGAGCACACTCTCCCCAGGAGAAAGCCCACAGAAACTCCTTGCACTTGGGAATGTCATTTCTGGAGGTTCACAAGCCCCAGGGTAAGAAACTCTGGCACACTGTTTCGGGGACCTGCAGACTAAAGTGCCCTCTGCCCTTCTGTCTCTCTTCATTCAAAGCTTAGAAGGTATGGCTCTGACCCCACTGGAGCTCACCGCTTCCCCAGTGCATTCCCAATGCCACGTTGGCTCGCTTGTGGAGAAACAACAATGGAAAACTCACAGACGTTGGGTGACCAGTCGACCTGCATTCCACACAGCAGTCATGAATCTGTAATGGGTTATGGGCAGCAAGCCGTGGTGCCAGTCATCAGCAGACCCTTCAGGATGCCCCTGGGCTCTTAGCTCAGTCCTTCTTCCCCACCCCTGCTTCTCTGGCTTACCTGGGCAGCTTGCTGCCTTCTCTTCTACCATCATCCTGCCTATCCGTCTGTCTTCATTTCCCACTTCCTCCTCTCCATCGCTCTCCCACTGCCCAGATCTCTTCCTTTTTCCTTTTTCATCACAAAGCCCTCACTAACTGGAATGTGGAATAAAAACACTGGTTTTTGTGTATTGGATTAAAATATGTTTAAACAATCTTTAACATTCTAGAATTACTTTTTTCCAAAACATCTTTTATTTAAAATATTTATTTTAGAGAGAGAGATTGAGAGAGACAGCACAAGGAGGGGCAAAGGGAGAGGAAGAGACAAACTCAAGCAGACCCCACACTAGCACAGAGTCTGATGCGGGATTCGATCCCAGGACCCTGAGATCATGATCTGAGCCAAAACCAAGTTGGGCGTTTCACTGACTGAGCCACCCGGGCGCCCCTTTTCCAAAACATCTTAAGTGATTTTTTTTTTAAAGTTTCCTAATGGCCCTTGATGGATTTTTTGTAATTGTGATTTGATAGATCATTTTGTTTCTTTAGTTTTAATCCTCCACCTTATTCCAAAAAATCTTCATCAGGTGATTTTTGAAAATATATATTTACATCTTTCAAAAAATGTATTCCTCACTCAAGGCCTACAGACTCAGTTGAATATGTGACATGCTTTACTGAAAATAAGAGTAAGAAAGGAGAAACGGGAGGGTCCAAGGGCCCACTCTCCATGCAGAGGTCTCTCCAGATACAGTTCACCAACTTTTAATATCCTGGATGAAAACATATTTCCCCATTTCTCAGGCTGGGGGTGGGGGCCTAGTCAGCCCATGGGAACTTTTGAGCCCTCTTCTATTTCCCAAGTAAAGGACACTGAAATTCCAGAACTGGTACACAGTAATGAGACCTCATTGGAGAAAATGTAATCTGTAAATATCAGATAAGGCTCAAAGTTATTAAAATTATTCTTGTCTGGGCATACCTCTGTCTTAAGAGAAGCCAACATAGCCTTTGACTAGGACCAAGCAGAATGGTTTGGACCACCATGAAGGGTCTATTGGAACTGGACCAAAAACTACTGATGGATGTCCATGCCATCACCCCCAGCCCCACCATGTCCCCAAAAGCAGAAGGGAAAGAATCTCTGTTGTAGAGGCCATCAACTGTACCATTTAAATGTTAGAGGGAAGAACTGGATTTGCGGAGTAGAAGTTAGACATGAACCCAGACTTCAAAGATGGATAGTCTTGGTGGCAAGTGGAAACGCACCTTAGATTGGGTTAGTCACTGCCAGAAACAGGAATCAAGAGATGGTGCCAGTCCCTAGAGCAAGTCACTTTGCACTCAATAATTTTGAGTTCCTATTTGCCCCGTATGGTTGTCAGCTCACCTCACTGACCAGGTCCAGTCTAGCAATGACCTACCATGTTTCTTCAACATAACTTCTATTATTTCTATTTCTCAGGGGTTGGTAGGTGTCCGAGAAGCTGACCAGAGGAAATGAATCACTTCCTATGGTCACATTCCTCTGCCCACAGTTGAGCTATTTTTAACAATCTGCATAAAAATCATAAATCCAACCTCGGGTGTGTATATTATTGGTTTAACAAGAGCTCAAAAGATGTTGTGGAGGTGGAGGCAAAAATGGGCAGAACTAGGCCAGTGAGGAGATAGTTCAAACAACCCCCCAGATAAAGACAAACTTTTCGTAACTTCTTTTGGAAAACCTGTCACAAAGAACAAAAATAATCTTTTCAGAATCACTTCTTAGAGTAATTTTCCACTTGCTGTGGAAGAAAGTAATGTTTAAAGCAAAACAGCTGCCCAGCTTTGTCTATAGTAAATTACTCGAAATATCCCAACAACCAGCCAGGACGACTTTGGCAAAGCTCTCTGCCCTTTATCAGTGCTATTCCTTTCACTTCAAATATGTATCATCACATACAAAGATCTGTGAACAATTAGACAGAAATGTGAAATGATTCACAAAGAAATGTCTGCATATTAAGCACAATTTCACTCCAACACTGAACGAGGTGGTGTATTAGTCAGCTTGGCTGCAGTAACAAAGTACCACAGGCTGGGTGGCTTAAGACAACAAAAAATTATTTTCTTTTCTTTTTTTTTTTTTGGAAGATTTATTTATTTGAGAGAGAGTGGGGGAAGTGGCAGAGGGAGAGGGAGAGAGAAAGCAGACTCCCTGCTGAGCATGGAGCCCCATGTGGGGCTGGATCCCACGACCCCGAGATTGTGACCTGAGCCGAAACCAAGAGTCAGCCCCTTAACTGGCTGAGCGACCCAGGCACCTCAAAAAATTTTTTTCTCACAGCTCTGGAGACCACAAGATGAGGGCGGTATTGGTTTCTTCAGAGAGCTGTGAGGGAGAATCTGTTCCAGGTGTCTGTCCTTGGCTAGACACCATCTTCTCTCCATGTCTTCACATGGTCCTCCCTCTGTGCATGTCTGTGTCCTAATCTCCTCTTCTGATAAGGACACCAGTCTCATTGGATTAGGGCCACCCTAAGGACCTCATTTTAACTTAATTCCCTCTGTACAGACTCGTTCCCAAATAAGCTCACATTCTGAGGTGCGGGGGGTTAGGACTTCAACTAATGAATTTCAGGGTGGGGGGGGGCACAATTCTACCCATAACAGGTAGGAAGTCAGAGTAGGAGCTAAATGTCTCTGTTCCTTTGTGACTTTGTCACATACTAGGCTTTCTTAAGTCACTACAGATCTTTATAACACCTCTAGGCTCTCTTCTTCCACTTTTTTATCCTGTGGAGATGTAGCCCACCAGAGAGAGAGCCCAACACAGACCCTGGAAGAGGTGCTGTCCCCTGGTCCTGCCCACTGTAGGCACCATTATCTGGAGACCTCTGGTTGGTACTCTTCCTGATATTACCTCAGGCACTTTCAACACCAGACTTCAGGAAGATCACAGACCACACTCTGAGGACTACTTGTGATTTAATATACACAACGTATTATATATATTATACAATACATCTCTCCTCAGTGATGCTCTGGAATAGGAGGCAGCAAACTTCTGGAAAGGGCCAGAGAGCAGAGGTTTTAGACTCTGCAGGCCATTTGTCCTCCTCGCCACCTCCGGGCTCTGTGGCTATGCGCTGTGGAACCAGCCATTCGTACCTGAATGAGCTGGGCTGGGTTTCAGTAAAACTGTCTTTATAAATACAGAAACTGGACTTTTTTGTATGTTGCACATGCCACAAACTGGTCTTCATCTGCTCATTTTCCAATCATTTGAAAATGTAAAACCATTTGTAGCTCACAGGCCATTCAAAAACTCAGCAGGTTGGATTTGGCCGAGGGCTGTAGTACGCTGACCCCATCCCCTTTGGCTCCTGGTGAACCACAGTTGTCTTCACTCTGTGCCTGTTTCTTCCTTTCGTGGTCCTGATTTATCCCTCTTGGTCTGCACTGACCAGCCTGCCACAACTCAGCCCTGAGTCCTTTTTCTTTTTAAGATTTTATTTTTAAGTAATCTCTACACCCAACGTGGGGCTCGAACTTACAACCCCGAGATCAAGAGTCGCATGCTCTGCTGACTGAGCCAGCCTGGCGCCCCACCCCTGAGTCCTTTCTGACTGATTTCCCCAAAGGCTTTGATTCAGATACATTCTGTGATATGGTGGCCGTGTGCCCAATAGGGAACCTCCAGCACCATTTCTAAGTCTTCGCTTCCATTGACCATGTCTCTTAGGATCAGGATTTTTCCTTGCCCTGGCCAGAGGTGGTAGTGAGTTGAAATCTCTGGTGGTAGGCAGGGTCACTCTCACTTTGAGAGGATCTGAGACCAGCTCTCCACTGAGCCAAAACACGAGCACTGCAACCCTTCACCCCTTTGCTCAATATCATGGCGCCGATTTGCAGGCTTAGTAGAGCCTCGGGAGGTACCCAGTCAACCCTCCCAGGACACTGCCTGAGTGAGTGTTGAAAACCCACAGTGTGAAGATAACGCCTATTGCAAAAATCATTTCTTGAACAAGGGGCTTTCTCTCCTATCTGCTGGAGGCAAATCCAATCTTTCACATGAAGGGGAATTAGGAATCCTGAAAATATTTTCAGCATGGAATGGCGGCTCAGCTGTGCTCACTATAAACTCAGAGGCCAGGGATGCTGTTTTTCATTCCAGGAATTAATTAATCAACAAGTGCCTCTCTCTAAGTACATGTCAGAGGGCGTTCACTCTTCAGAGGAAGTAGAAGGAATCACGAAATCCATGTTGTGGAGATTTGTTACAAATGGTACTGCTGATATGTACCATGGTGAGAAATGTTCAAATAGCGTTAGAAAATTTGACTTGGACACTGACGTTTGTGATGTCCTACTCATCTTAAATCATGGTATTAATTATGTTTTAATCACACTCATCTGCTGCCCATATTTGAAAACTGAAGACATATCCATGGGATATTTTCCCCAAGCACCAAGTCTTGTGGCAAGGAGGCACTGCCTGATTAGGCTCCGACCTGGCACACACAGCTCCACCTTGGATCGTAAAATCTCAGAGGGTGAGGGCTGCTCCTCAGTGGAGCTCCTGGCCCAGATTGTAGGGATGCGGGATGACAGCATTCCTTGCATGGGAACCAGGTTGGGTGACCCTCCGGAGCAGGTGTCCACAGACAGGAGTGAACCCTGCCAGCTCCAGAGGGACCTCTCCCAGCCACAGGTCCTGGACAAACCTCAGGATTGCTTGCTGGCAACCTTGCCCCCCATCTGTCTGCCTGCTGGAGCTCCCCTGCATGACTCTGTAATTAGATGCAACTTTCTTCACTAGTTCATGGGTTCAAGAGCAGCCCAGGTCCTCCGGAAGTGGCCACAAAATGCTGCTTTGTTCTCCCCCTGCCCAGGGTGCACAGCATCACGCAGATTCCTAAGGACTGCTGTCCCCTCTTCTGCCCCCTTCCCAAGCTGCGAGCCAAGCGGAGCTCAGACCTGGCTTTGAAGCACCGAGTTTCCACAGAACTCCATGGTGTGAGGCCCCCACCCCGTGGGAAGCCAGACCAGAGACAGAAGCAGAACCAGCAGGTGGCAGGAAGCCGACAGGACCTGTGGGAATCCGACAGCCCCCACTCTTCCAGGGGGTGTGGGTCATCTCGACCAACTGTGCCCCCAGATGAGAACAACCCTGGCAGGACAGCACGAGCCACAGAGACTCTTCCACCCAAGAGGCAGACCTAGACCGACCTGTTGGCAGAACAAATATGAATATGAATTTGCTAGAGGATAAGATATTTTTACTCCAAGAACATAACCATTGTCCCATCACCTTGAAAAGGCAGCCCCACACTCATCTCTGACTTCTTAATTTTTAAAAGAGTCATAATATTCAGTGTGGCTGCTCCCAGGTTATAACACTGCTCAGGATGTGAACTTGGGGGTGTAGCTCCCAAGAGGGCCGACATGACTCTGACTCCAAGGACTAAAACGGAACTTTGGTTTTCATGAATTACCTGGCAGTTTTCTGCTGAAAAGCCATCTGCGGTGCCCTGGTCCTGAGCTTGACCTCATCCAAGGAAGAACGTTGCCCTTGATACCAGATGTATCAGCTCTGCTGCTGAGTGGAGTTCCTTGTGGTTTACAGAAAACACGAGCCCAAGAGTCCTCACCGTGGCAAACTGACCAGCTGACAAGGACCACAGGTAAGTGACTCCGGGGTCCACGTGCCAAGTGAACACTGGGGGATGTCTGTTAGTCAGCTGAGCCAGCCGTAGCAAAATACCACAGACAAGCGGCTTAAACAACAGAAATACATTTTCTCATATTTCTGGCAACTGGAAAGTCCACCGTCTAGATCCCAGCTGGTTTGGGTTTCTGGTGAGAACTTTCCTTTTGGCTTACGGGTGGCCACCTCCTCCCTGTGTCCTCAGGTGGCATGTCCTTGGTGCGTGCTCACAGAGAGACAGAGAGTGAGTTCTCTGGTGTCTCTTCTTCTTCTTCTTCTTTTTTTTTTTTTTAAGATTTTATTTATTTATTTGAGAGGGAGACAGAGATAGCGAGAGAGAGCAAGGGCTGGGAGAAGAAGCAGGTTCCCCGCTGAGCAAGGGGCCGGATGTGAGACCCGGGGATCAGGACCCAAGCTGAAGGCAGACACTTAACCGACTGATGTACCCAGGCTCCCCTCTGGTGTCTCTTCTTATAAGGACACTAATCCTATCAGACCAGAGCCCACCCTTTTGACATCATTTAGCCTTAAGTACTTCTCTGAAGGCCCTATCACCAAAAACAGCCACACCAGGGGTTTGAGACATCAACAGAAGAATTTCGGAAGGCAAGAGACACGAACATTCGGTTTGTCTGGGAGATAAGGTGACCAGAGCACTGCCCCGAACCCCGAACCACTTTCACTGTTCACTCACCCGTGAGTTTGTTCCTTTATTTAATAGCTGTTCTGTGCATCGGCTGCCTTCCCAGGGGCTGGGGTTACAGTGAAGCCAGAAGTGCCTCCAAGGAAGGCAATGCCGCCTCAGGGGAGGCGGCAGATAAATAAAACCATAAAGAAACAACAACAAAAATATATCACGCAGTACATCCCGGGATGAGAATACGTTGCTTTTCATGTGTGCCCAAATTTATATTAGTTTTTAAATACTCTGGCACGTATTTCCTGGTTAAAAAAAAAACAAAACACAACAATAAAAAAACCTATCCCTACCCCTTTTAAAAAAAATTTTTTTTTAAGTTATGTTAATCACCATACATTACATCATTAGTTTTTGATGGAGTGTTCCATGATTCATTGTTTGCATATAACACCCAGTGCTCCATGAGGAACGTGCCCTCTTTAATACCCATCACCGGACTAACCCATCCCCCCACCCTCCTCCCCTCTAGAACCCTCAGTTTGTTTCTCAGAGTCCATAGTCTCCCATGGTCCGTCTCCACCTCCGATTTCCCCCCCCTTCATTCTTCCCCTCCTGCTATCTTCTTCTTTTTCTTCTTCTTTTTTTTAACATATAATGTATGATTTGTTTCAGAGGTACAGGTCTGTGATTCACAGTCTTGAACAATTCACAGCACTCACCATAGCACATACCCTCCCCAATGTCTGTCACCCAGCCACCCCAGCCCTCCCACCCCCCACCACTCCAACAACCCTCAGTTTCTTTCCTGAGATTAAGAATACCTCATATAAATGAGGTCATATGATACATGTCTTTCTCTGATTGACTTATTTCGCTCAGCATAACACCCTCCAGTTCCATCCACGTCATTGCAAATGGCAAGATCTCATTCCTTTTGATGGCTGCATAATATTCCATTGTATATATATACCACATCTTCTTTATCCATTCATCTGTCAATGGACATCTTGGCTCTTTCCACAGTTTGGCTATTGAGGACATTGCTGCTATAAACATTGGGGTGCACGTACCCCTTCAGATCCCTACATTTGTATCTTTGGGGTAAATACCCAATAGTGCAATTCCTGGATCGTATGGTAGCTCTACTTTCAACTTTTTGAGGAACCTCCATACTGCTTTCCAGAGTGGCTGCACCAGCTTGCATTCCCACCGACAGTGTAGGAGGGTTCCCCTTTCTCCGCATACCCGCCAACATCTGTCATTTCCTGACTTGTTAATTTTAGCCATTCTGACTGGTGTGAGCTGGTATCTCATTGAGGTTTTGATTTGGATTTCCCTGATGCCGAGCAATGTTGAGCACTTTTTCATGTGTCTGTTGGCCATTTGGATGTCTTCTTTGGAAAAATGTCTGTTCGTGTCTTCTGCCCATTTCTTGAATGGATCATTTGCTCTTTGGGTGTTGAATTTGATAAGTTCTTTATAGATTTTGGATACTAGCCCTTTATCTGATATGTCATTTACAAATATCTTCTCCCATTCTGTCAGTTGTCCTTTGGTTTTGTTGACTGTTTCTTTTGCTGTGCAAAAGCTTTTTATCTTGATGAGGTCCCAATAGTTCATTTTTGCCGTTGCTTCCCTTGCACTTGGCGATGTTTCTAGGAAGAAGTTGCTGTGGCTAAGGTTGAAGAGGTTGCTGCCTGTGTTCTCCTTTAGGATTTTGATGGACTCCAGTCTCACATTTAGGTCTTTCAACCGTTTGGACTCTATTTTTGTGCATGGTATAAGGAAATGGTCCAGTTTCATTTTTCTGCATGTGGCTGTCCAATTTTCCCAACACCATTTGTAGAAGAGATGGTCTTTTTTCCATTGGACATTCTTTCCTGCTTTGTCGAAGATTAGTTGACCAGAGAGTTGAGGGTCCATTTCTGGGCTCTCTATTCTGTTCCATTGATCTATGTGTCTGTTTTTGTGCCAATACCGTACTGTCTTGATGATGACAGCTTTGTAATAGAGCTGGAAGTCCGGAATTGTGATGCTGCTGGCTTTGCTTTTTTTTTTTCAACATTCCTCTGGCTATTTGGGGTCTTTTCTGGTTCCATACAAATTTTAGGATTATTTGTTCCATTTCTTTAAAAAAAGTGGATGGTATTTTGATAGGGATTGCATTAAATGTGTAGATTGCTCTAGGTAGCATTGACATCTTCACAATATTTGTTCTTCCAATCCATGAGCATGGAACGTTTTTCCATTTCTTTGTGTCTCCCTCAATGTCTTTCATGAGTGTTTTATAGTTTTCTGAGTGCAGATTCTTTGCCTCTTTGGTTAGATTTATTCCTAGGTATCTTATGGTTTTGGGTACAATTGTAAATGGGATTGACTCCTTAATTTCTCTTTCTTCTGTCTTGTTGTTGGTGTATAGGAATGCCACTGATTTCTGTGCACTGATTTTCTATCCTGCCACTTTACTGAATTCCTGTATGAGTTCTAGCAGTTTTGGGGTGGAGTCTTTTGGGTTTTCCACATAAAGTATCCTATCGTCTGCAAAGAGTGAGAGTTTGACTTCTCCTTTGCCGATTTGGATGGCTTTGATTTCTTTTTGTTGTCTGATTGCTGTGGCTAGGACTTCTATTACTATGTTGAATAGCCGTGGTGATAGTGGACATCCCTGTTGTGTTCCTGACCTTAGGGGGAAAGCTCTCAGTTTTTCCGCATTGAGAATGATATTCGCTGTGGGTTTTTCATAGATGGCTTTTATGATATTGAGGTATGTACCCTCTATCCCTATATTCCAAAGAGTTTTAATCAAGAAAGGATGCTGTACCTTGTACAGCTTTTTCTGCATCTATTGAGAGGATCTTGTTCTTTTTCTTTCTTTTATTAATGTATTGTATCACATTGATTGATTTGCAGATGTTGAACCAACCTTGCACCCCAGGGATAAATCCCACTTGATCGTGGTGAATATCCTTTTAATGTACTGTTGGATCCTACTGGCTAGTCTTTTGGTGAGAATTTTTGCATCCATGTTCATCAAGGATATTGGTCTGTAATTCTCCTTTTTGGTGGGGTCTTTGTCTGGTTTTGGGATCAAGGTAATGGTGGCTTCATAAAACGAGTTTGGAAGTTTTCCTTCCATTTCTATTTTTTGGAACAGTTTCAGAAGAATAGGTATTAATTCTTTAAATGTTTGGTAAAATTCCCCTGGGAAGCCATCTGGCCCTGGGCTTTTGTTGTTGGGAGATTTTTGATGACTGCTTCAATTTCCTTAGTGGTTATAGGTCTGTTCAGGTTTTCTGTTTCTTCCTGGTTCAGTTTTGCTAGTTGATACATCTCTAGGAATGCATCCATTTCTTCCATATTATCTAATTTGCTGGCATAGAGTTGCTCATAATATGTTCTTATAATTGTTTGTATTTCTTTAGTGTTAGTAGTGATCTCTCCTCTTTCATTCATGATTTTATTTATTTGGGTCATTTCTCTTTTCTTTTTGATAAGTCTGGCCAGGGGTTTATCAATCTTGTTAATTCTTTCAAAGAACCAGCTCCTAGTATCGTTGATCTGTTCTACTTTTCTTTTGGTTTCTATTTCATTGATTTCTGCTCTGATCTTTAGTATTTCTCTTCTCCTGCTGGGTTTAGGCTTTATTTGCTGTTCTTTCTCCAGCTCCTTTAGGTGTAGGGTTAGGTTGTGTATTTGAGACCTTTCTTGTTTCTTGAGAAAGGCTTGTATTGCTATATACTTTCCTCTCAGAACTGCCTTTGCTGTATCCCAAAGATTTTGAACAGTTGTGTTTTCATT
>NC_058403.1:6759243-6774316 GCF_002201575.2 Neomonachus schauinslandi | reverse complement strand
ATATAATTGGCTGCTCCCATGTTAGGGGCATAGATATTTACAATTGTCAGATCTTCTTGTTGGATAGACCCTTTAAGTAGGATACAGTGTCCTTCCTCATCTCTTATTATAATCTTTGGTTTAAAATCTAATTTGTCTGATACAAGGATTGCCACCCCAGCTTTCTTTTGGTGTCCATTAGCATGGTAAATGGTTTTCTACCCCCTCACTTTCAATCTGGGGCTGTCTTTGGGTCGAAAATGAGTCTCTTGCAGACAGCATATCGATGGGTCTTGTTTTTTTATCCAATCTGATAGCCTGTGTCTTTTGATTGGGCATTTAGCCATTTACATTGAGGGTAACTATTGAAAGATATGAATTTAGTGCCCTTGTATTGCCTGTAAGGTGACTGTTACTGTATATTGTCTGGGTTCCTTTCTGGTCTATGTTACTTTTAGGCTCTCTCTTTGCTTAGAGGACCCCTTTCAATATTTCTTGTAGGGCTGGTTAGTGTTTGCAAATTCCTTTAGTTTTTGTTTGTCCTGGAAGCTTTTTATCTCTCCTTATATGTTCAATGACAGCCTAGCTGGATATAGAATTCTTGGCTGCATATTTTCTCATTTAGTGCTCTGAATATATCCTGCCAGTCCTTTCTGGCCTGCCAGGTCTCTGTGGATAGGTCTGTTGCCAATCAAATGTTTCTACCATTGTAGGTTACAGATCCCTTGTCCCGAGCTGCTTTCAGGATTTTCTCTTTGTGTCTGAGACTCATAAGTTTTACTATTAGATGTCGGGGTGTTGACCTATTTTTATTGATATTGAGAAGGGACCTCTGTGCCTCCTGGATTTTGATGTCAGTTTCCTTCCCCAAATTAGGGAAGTTCTCTGCTAATTTGTTCCAACATACCTTCTGCCCCTCTCTCTCTTTCTTCTTTTACTGGGATCCCAATTATTCTAATGTTGTTTCATCTTATGGTATCTCTCATCTCTCTAATTCTGTCCTCGTGATCCAGTAGTTGTTTATCTCTCTTTTTCTCAGTTTCTTTATTTTCCATCATTTGGTCTTCTATATCACTAATTCTCTCTTCTGCCTCATTTATCCTAGCAGTTAGAGCCTCCATTTTTGATTACACCACATTAATAGCCTTTTTGATTTCAATTTGGTTAGATTTTAGTTCTTTTATTTCTCCAGAAAGGGTTTCTTTAATTTCTTACATGCTTTTCAAGCCCAGCTATTATCTTTAAAATTGTCATTCTGAACTCTAGTTCCGACATCTTACTAATGTTGATTAGGTCCCTGGTAGTCGGTGCTGCCTCTTGTTCTTTTTTTTTGAGGTGATTTTTTTCCGTCTTGTCATTTTGTCCAGAGGAGAATAGATGAATGAGGGAACAAGATGTTAACAGGGTAACAACGTCCCCAGAAAATATACACTAAACAAATCAGAAAAGACCTGAAACCAGGGGAAAAGAAAGGGAAAGGAAGAAAAAAGAAAACGGAAAAAAAAAAAAAGAATAGGAAAAGAGAAAGATAAAAGATAAAAACAAACAAAAACAAAACAAAACAAAAAAACCAGAATATTATCAAATATGATCAGGCTGGTGCATAGATCAGTGCCATACATTAGATTTTGGGTGTATTTTGGTCTGTTAGATGAAAGTGCCTCCCAAAATTTTAAAGAAAGAAAAACTTATATATGTACAAAAATAAGGGTAAATACGATGAAGGGATGGAATATGACTGTAAAGATGAAAATTATAAAAGATTTTATAAAAGGAATTGATAAGATAAAAGTTGGTTGAAAAAAGAAAGAAGAGGATTAAAAAAAAAAGGGAGAGAATGTGATCAGGCAGGAGACTAGAACAAAGCCATACACTAGAGATTTAGGGTATATTTTGGTCTGTTATAAGAAACTGTATCTCAAAATTTTAAGGAGAGAACAACTTATATATATATACCAAAAATAAGGTTAACTACTATGAAGGGATAGAATATGACTCTAAAAATGAAAAATAAAAAAGATTTCTTAAAAAAGGGATTGATAAGATGTTGGTTGTAAAAGGGAAAAAGAAAAATTAAAAAAAAAACAGTTAAAAAAAATTAACTTTGAAAGACTAAAGAATCATGGTAAAGAAGCCATGGATTCTATGTGCAATATTCCCCTGGAGCTGGAGTTCTGCCGTTCTCATGGATCGGTAAACTTGGTCTTGGCTGGCTGTTCTCGCTGATCTTCTGGGGAGGGGCCTGTTGCCGTGGTTCCCAAATGTCTTTGCCAGAGCCGGAATTGCCCGCCCTTGCCTGGTGTAGGCTAAGTAATCTGCTCGGGTTTGCTCTCAGGAGCTTTTATTCCCTGCAAGCTTTATGTACAGCTTTGGAGGCGGAGAGTGAAAATGGCGGCCTCCCAATCTCTGCCTCGAGGGGCTGAGAACTCGGGACCCCGCTCCTCAGTGTGCCCGCAGAGAAGAGCCGTCAGTCACTCCCGTCTCCCTGGTCTCTGGCCACACTCCGTACTCACCCGGCCTGTGACCACTCGTTTCTATCTCTGGCACCCGACTCGGTGTGGAGTCTCCAAACCCAGCAGATCCCTGCGGCGCACTCCCGCGCTGCTCCTCCCTGGGGAGGAAGGTGAGTCTCCCCGGATCTGCTGCTTGTTGGGTCCCCACTGGAGGAGCAGTGGCCCGACTGTGCCGCGGATCACGGTCTATGGCAACCCCGAGCTCCGTCTCTGCAGCCGGCTTCCCCGCTCCGATCCCTGGGAGCTCTGCCACACTCAGGCACCCCCGTCTTCCTGTGACCCTGAGGGGCCTGAGACCCCACTGTCCCACGAGGGTTCCACCCCCCGCTTAGCCACTGGAGTGACGTCCCTGAGCGGAGGCGACTTCTACAAGTTCCGATTTTGTGCTCCGCGGCTCTATCACTTGGAAGAAGCGGCCGACAGAGGCCCCCTCCCCCGCCGTCTATCCTCCCGAATATCGCCTCGGATTCACTTCTCCGCACGTCCTACCTTCCAGAAAGTGGTCGCTTTTCTGTTCAGAGAGTTGTTGCTCTTCTTTTCTTCGACCTCCTGTTGAGTTCGTAGGTGTTCAGAATGGTTTGATCCCTATCCAGCTGAATTCCTGGGACCAGACAAAGTCCAGGTTTCCTACTCCTTGGCCATCTTGCTCCACCCCCGCATCCCTATCCCTTCTTTACACTTTATCAAACAGATGAGGATCCTCAAACTTTTTAGACTCCACGTCACTTCTCTGAGGAATTTAAACAGTATTTCTTGCTGCTTTAAGTTGTTCATACCAAGTCTTAACAGCCAGGGGCACAAGAGCTGGATTTGAACCGAAGGGTGGGTGTGATTTTAAACTAAAAGAGTATCAGATGGAGGCGCCTGAGTGGCTCAGTCGTTAAGAGTCTGCCTTCGGCTTACGTCATGATCCCAGGGTCCTGGGATTGAGCCCCGCATCGGGCTCCCTGCTCCGCAGGGAGTCTGCTTCTCCCTCCCCGACTCCCCCTGCTTGTGTTCCCTCTCTCTCTCTCTCTCTCTCTCTGTGTCAAATAAATAAAATCTTAAAAAAAATAAAAGAGTATCAGGATACTTCTTCTCTGAATAACTATAAATTATTACAAAGAAAACATTGTTTCTTTCTTAGGAATTTCATTTTAATATGCAATCTCTACTTTCCCCCCCCAAATTTGTTGCTCTGGCAAAAAAAAAGGTGCCATAGGGAGGAAGAGACACTGGTGGGTACAGTCATTATGAACTTGGCATTTCTAAACTGGGCTTGACAGTGGAACTTTGAAAATATTTATCTATCAGAAAATAGTTTCAGCCATGGGCAATTTGGTGAAAAGGTTTAGTTGATGGAAAAACCATAACTCAGTGTGACTGGCTTTAATGTAAGATGTTCTTGAAGGCCACAGGATAACCAGTGTTTCCAACAACGTGGAAAATTTAGACCAGCTTGGAAAAATAACAGGGGGCGAGGGGCTGTAGCCAAAGCACTGTACAGGATCAGATAAATTTATGTGCTTTAGAGACTTAGATTTTAATATTAAATTATAAATGAAAGCAACAGTTGGACTAAGTATTTAAGCAGGTCTCTTTGCCTATGCCCTATTCTCCTTCCCCTCTAAAATATTGGGCTAATTCTCCAAAATAAGGTGTTCTGCTGCATCTACATGTAATTCTTTCCTATTTGCATTTCTGAACAAAAGTGTGTATTTCTGCAGCTCCTTTACATAGTCAAGAAGGACTCTGTCCTGGGGGCACTGGCCTGTGTCTTGGTATTTCTGTGTGACTTCCAAGCCCAAGACAATAACATGCCATCCTTGCTGTGCCCAGAACACTTGCCATGGACAAGCTGCCCCTGAACTGCCCTATGCACCTCCCACAAGAGACAGCATGGCCCATCAGAGGTCCTTTCTCTTGCCATGCCTGGCTGGTCTGTTGTTTCAGTCTCTGTACAGGAAGTGGACTTGCAGGATCACAGCAGAATTTCTGTCTTCACACCAAAAGTAAAGAAAACAATTCCCCTCAAGAACAAAAAATCAGCAGAACAAAGGCAAAGTGCACCCAGGCCTTCATCCTGGTGGTCTTCCCTGTCATAACTCTTGCCCCTCCCACAATCCCACAAACCACACAGAGTAGCATTAACCATGCCTCAGTTTAAAGCCCTCCTCCTCATTGCCCTTGGAATAATTTACAAAACCATAGCATGGTTTACAAGCCCGCACTTATCTTTGCAGCCTCAGAGCTCCCCAACACCCCCATAGGCTCTCTCTTGCCACCATATCCAAGTATGTCCTGTTCTCCTCTCCCACCCCAGACCTTGGAACATTCTAGAACCAAGGTGTTATTCTTACACTCGTATCTCTCCCTCGGCTGGCCAACTCCCACTCTCTTTGCCAGGGTCACCACTTTCCCCAGCTATCCCCCGGCACTGACTCAGGTGCCCCGCCATGACTCCCAGCTCCCAATCATGGTGTTATTTTTGCACTCTGTACACAGTTGCTGACATTTGTGCAGCTTCTCCCTGTTAGGCTCTCAGGGGACAGAGCTGTGTCTTGTTCCCGGCTGTAGCGTCACAGCCTAGTGCTGTGTCAGCCACATGACAGGTGCTGTACAAATGTTTAAGGAGTGGATAAACACAATCACAAGAACAAATGTTTAGATTAAGCCATATGAAATTGCTGATATTTGACAGTTTTTAGCCTACAAAAATGGCAATTTCATGATTATATCTAATAAACAAACTATATTAGGAATACGGTCCCCCAGCACTAAGAGGTGCTAAAAGTGGCCAGCAAAAGGCATAGAGGTTTAGGTCCCATGAAAAAAAGACTTCAGATAACAGAATAGGACAAAAGTGGAAGGAAAAAGGGATTTTGTAAAAAGGACTTAACAGGCATTTCCAATAAATTATATGCTGGGAATTTTTCCTGGTCTCCCAAATATTGCCCCTTAGCCTTCCAAACCATCTGGAAAAATCTCTCCTCTGGATGAAGCATAATCATGCCAAATGTGAACTCTGCACCCACTGACATTCTTAAGGAAGCCTGTCAAATTATGTAGCACTATGGGGGAAGAAAAGAACTTTTCTAAATCACAAAATGATTCGATCTTGTTCAATCTTCAGAGAGCTTGATAACAGTGGGATTAATATGTCAAATGTGTAGCATATCATGGGTTTATAAATACTAATGTTTAGAGAAACCAGATTCTATGAGAAAAATGAAGCTCAAAATAAGAAATGAGAAAACATGAGATGGTCCAATTTGGGTAGAAGCTGAGAACATGTCACTCTTGTCATGATTAATTAAGAGTTTGATGGCTACAAAGAAAAAGAACTTGACACATTTCTCCCCCACCCACTCCCCCACCCCCATAGGAAAGGTAGTCAAGGGCATAAATCCACACTCAAATCCAATCCCTCTGGCTGCAATCAAGGGGAACCTGAGAGTGTCTGAGCAGCAATTACAATTCTCCATAGTGGGAAGGTCTCCAGGTAACAAGTGAGATGATTTTCAAAAATACAAATGGGAAACCAGCCTCAAAACTGCACTTCTGTGCTTGTGCTGTGCACAGAACTCACAAGAGTGTTGTGTATTCAGTTTGCACAGATTCTGTTTTAGAAGGATGCTCTTAAGAGGTAGAATATGTTCAATACTGTTATCTGCAACACAGACACCCAGGGGATATCATTCCACAATAACCTTTTCCCAAGCATCTATCAGGAACTTGGCTGTGGGGCCAAGGGCCACAGAAATGAAGGAGCAATGACTCTAGTCCTCCAGGAGCTTGCCTTCTTGGGCAGGGGCTGAGCTGGAGCCAGGTGGAATGGACAGGCAAAGAGCAAGGATGCAAGGCTACGGCTAATGGTTGGATGTGAGGAGTGGACCCAGTGTGCCAAGAGTCAAGAAAAAGATGACAACTGGGAACACTGAGAAGTCTGGGAGGATGTCATGTGGGAAATTGAAGTGGCTCAGTGTTCAAAGGTGATAACTAAGGTGAGCCATTTCTCTGATACATCTCTTTTCTTTTTTTAAGATTTTATTTATTTATTTGACAGAGAGAGACACAGTGAGAGAGGGAACACAAGAAGGGGGAGTGGGAGAGGGAGAAGCAGGCTTCCCGTCGAGCAGGGAGCCTGACACAGGGCTTGATCCCAGGACCCTGAGATCATGACCTGAGCTGAAGGTAGATGCTTAACAACTGAGCCACCCAGGCACCCCTCTCTGATACATCTCTTAGAGAAGCATCCTCAAAATGGAAAAAAGGGTTGGGTGCTCTGTGCTTTGGAATGAAATCAGGGATGTGAATTCAACTGTAGTTGAGGAATCTAACATCCCTTGGGTTGACATGAAGCCACTAAGAAAGTACAGCTTTTTCTGACATGCAGACATGATGTTCTGTTTCTTTTTTTTCTTTTTTAAGAGTGTTTTCCTTTTATGGATAAATTTATCACATTTACTTTTATTAGTATATTTAGAATCAGTCCTAATATCTTATTTCTTTTTATGTTTTCTGGGCTGCTTTTTGAGCTTTAATTGAAGTATGACATTCATACAGAAAAACGAAGAAATCAAAAATATACATTTGAAGGACTTTAATAGAGTTAATGCACCTGAGGAGCCAGCAAGCAGATCAAGAACAGAGCATGACCATCATCTGAGAATCTTCCTTTGTGACCCTCGCAGCCACTAAGTCTTCCCAAAGACAGCCACTAGCCTGACTTCCACTGCCATAAAGTTGGAATGGTATAGTATATACTTTGCCCAATATCATGCTTAAGAGATTCAATCATATTGTTGCATGTGGTTGTATTTTATTCGTTCTTCTTACTGTATAGTATTCCATTTTGTGAATATACCATGACCAATTTATCTACTCCACTTTTGAAGAGCATTTGGACGTTCCTGTTGGGGGCCATTATGGCCAGTGCTACTATGAATATTCTGGTGTTTGTCTTTTTATGAACATATGTATGCATTCCTGTTTGGCACACATCCAGAATGGAATTGTTAGGGTATTGGGTTTCTAAACTGTCAGATCTAGTAGGTTCTGCCAAATTTTCCAAAGCAGTTGTACAAATTTATATTCCCACCAAGAGTCAGAAAGTCAATAAGATTTGGTTAACAAAAAAGTCTAATGTGTCCTCAGAAAAAGAGTTTTCTGAAGAAAACTCTTTTTTACTAAGTCAGCATGGCCTGAGAGCTTAAGTATGAAACATTTTTTTGCTTTCTTAGAATAAAAGTGCACGTGAGCTATACTGTTTTTAAAAGGAAGGAGACTAGAAAGAAGTGTGTTCTGATAAGCATTAAGGACTCCTTTCCAAGATGAATGAATAATGTAAAATAAATAAAAGTTGATAAAATGGCACAAAATAACAGTTAAGAGTTACCAAGATCATGCCAGATGGTGGATAGAGAACCAGATGTTTACAGGAAATTATGGTCCTTGTTTTGAACTCAGCTGGCTAAAATATGGGCAAAATTGCACATGTCAAACTCACAGGGCTATCTGACAGCAATGCTTAACCCATTTTGCAAAGAAAGATCTCTTTGGATGCATGAGGAAGAAAATGCTAATGAGCATTTTAAAACTCATGGGAGAAATTTTTTTTTTTTAAAGATTTTATTTATTTATTTGAGAGAGAGAGAGTGAGAGAAACAAAGAGCACAAGAGGGGGGAGCGGGAGAGGGAGAAGCAGACTCCCTGCCGAGCAGGGAGCCCGATGCGGGACTCGATCCCGGGACTCCAGGATCATGACCTGAGCTGAAGGCAGTCGCTTAACCAACTGAGCCACCCAGGCGCCCTCATGGGAGAAATTTTTAATAAGTTTCTAATTTTTCTCATTTTGGCATCATTGTCTCAAAAAAAAAAAAGTCAAAAGAAATTGAAAGTGAGTATCCAAGCTGGCTTAGAGACTTCCAGAGGTGAAAACTCTTCTAAGCTGCAGGAAGATACAATGGAAGTACAGTTACGGAGACACACCCTCATGATGATTTCCTATGAATTTAAAAAGGGTGTGCAGTGTAGGCACACGAATCCACATACAAGGGCATAACATTTTTCCAGAATAAGATACAAATCCCACCATGTTTATTCTCTCCTTAAAATCCTTCCAGTGGCTTCTCCCATTGCCGGAAATCCCTGCTTTTGGATATGGCATCCAAAGCCATGATGAGCAAGCTCTTGCCTCTTCACATCCACCCCCTCTCCTCGCTGCCTTTCACCCATTGCCCCTGGCACACTCCCTTCCAGCACTAGCAGCTCATCTCCAGTGTGTGCAGTGTGCCCTGCTTCAGCACACCTCCTCTGCAGAGCCCACTCTGGCCTGGCTTGGCTACCCATCGCTCTTCTCAGATCGTTCTCACCAAGCTCACCTGTAACCTCCCTTCTGCCCACTCAGGTGGTCCATTCTCAGTGCCCCCTTCCTTGGCCACCACCCTTCCAGACAGGCAGCATCCATGGTGCTCTGGGACACCTTACTGCCCAGATTGTCCTTCTACCACTGGTCTCTCCACCTCAGCTCCCTTCATGCTTCCTCTTCGTCTTCCAACCCTTGAATGTTGAGGGCCAGAGACGTCAGTTTTTGAAGTTACTCTCTTCCTCATCTACGTTACCTCCTGACTTGTTCTCGGATGGTTTCATGGCTTTAAATACCAGGATACACACTGCTGCTCTCCTAACTTTAGTCCCCCAACCCCAACTTCCTTTCTGAGCTCCAATTGCCTACTCTATGTCTCTCCTTGGCTGTCTACTGGGCAGTGTAACAGAGCTCCCCCAGGCCAGGGCATCCCTCCCCCAGGTCTTCTGCACGTCAGCTGCCAACAGCTCACAACTGCATCCTCTCTGCAGGATCCTCCTGGCTGCTGAGATATGAAAGACACCTCATCCAAAAATGGGGGGGGGGTAGGCCCTCAAAAGGGTGAGTGAGTACCCTACCAGTGACTGGCTTGCATGGGGATACAAAAGCCCACCTTCTTGCTTGCAACAAGGAGAGACAATGCCACAGTGCCATTCATGCTCAAGAGTTCCCTGTGGGATCAGGCCCCTGCTACATCCCACATAACCTTTCGCCTGAGAGCCCACCCTCTATAAATAACTTGCAGAGGAATCCCCATCCCAGGCACTGCTTCTAGGAAACCCAGCTTAAGAGCAGTGTTTCTCATTTGATCAGCCAAAACTGTGCTGTTGATCACCTCCTCCCACGTGTCCTCTTATGATCTAACTATCTTCTTCATGGCCACAAATGGCGCCATTTGCCCAGTGCAGGAATCTAGGAAGTTGTCCTTGTTTCTTCTCTTTCTCTCATGCTCCAGATCCAATCCATCCCTGAATCCTGTTACCTTCACATTTAAAAACACATCCTGAATCTGAGCCCTTCCTCCCCCAACTGCACCACTGAAAGAGCTTCCTTACCGTCTCTGCCTCCCTATTCCTCTCAAAATGTGAGCAGAAACAAGTCCCTCCTCTGATCAGAACCCCTGTTGCTTCCTGTTATACCTGGAATTGGCTTGCTCCCATTCTGTATCTTAATACTCCAACACCCATTGTCCAACAAGGACAATGACATCCTTATTTGAAGCAAACTATGCATATTAATTTCATGGGCTTTATAAAGGCACATTATTATTTCTGTTACCATCACTACTGAATGCTCATCCTTTAAATATCTAAAGTAAAAAAAAAAATGTTTGAAGAGAAAATATAAACCAGTACCTATCATATCTAAAAAAATATTAGTTTACAAATGCAACATACTTTATCTTCAGAGGAAAGCAGAGACCTGATAAGAACTAAAAAGTGGACACTCACAGCAGTATTAGACCCAGCAAGCCTTTCTAATGTTTACTGGCCACTGCATAGGGTTTGGGGAGTGCATGGAGTGTGTTTTCTTCACCACCCTCTTTTCTCCACCAAGGAGAGGGTCAACCACACACACTGAGAAGATCCTTGGTCAGGAATCACCTTTCAAAAATGCTGAGCAAGATATTGATACAATAAACATCTCTTGGCCTACATCAGGTACCATTGCACCTCTGCCTCCTTCACGAGCCAATTAAAAAATCACCTCCTCTATGAAGCCTTCCTGGCCTTCAAAAGAGCCCATCCTGCTGCCTCTGGGTTTCCAACTGATTTTGCCATTCATCTTCTTTCCCTGAACAACAGTCCCAGGCCCCATGCACAGATGATGCTTGGTGAATGAATAAGTGAATGAAAATACTGATCATCTACAAAAGTGACTCTGAGGTGGGTGGTCCCACTTTTGACATATCACCACTTGCTTATGAGGAGATGAGATGTTGAAAATACAGAAAGCTTAGAATTTGTTCCCACTAACCATCATCAGTGAGCACAAAAGATGCTGTTCTATGCACAGTTTAATAAATGTATCTAGTTCAACACTCTGATGGAAGAACATCTAATTTAAAAAAAAGTTTTGACATCTTTAAATCAAGCATGCTATTGCCTACCTAGAGATTAAATCAGGACACCTGAGATTTCTAACTGCATAAAAACACCTTTTTAGAAGCTACTTCCCCATCCACTTCTGCTTGTGTTTTTAGGAATCAGCGAGGATGAGCAGTAAATGGATGAGTGACTTTATCCATTCGAACACTCCCCTAGGCTGGCGCTCCCGGCTGGCTCACTTAGAAAGTTCGCTCCTTAGGGTGGACAGGATGTGCCAGTCCACTTGCTTGGTCTCCACGCCCAAATAGGAAAGAAGAGAGGAATCCCTTTGCGGTTCTGGAAATAGATTCTGGGTGTGAAAGCCATTTGGCAAAGTCAAACATTAAATATTTGGAAAGTCAAGTTTTGACAGAGTTAGACAGGCTGCGTTTCTATACACTCTCCATAATTTCAAACCAGGAGGAACAGTGAACAATTTAAATTAAACAAACCATTTTAGTCTTGTGAAAATTCCAAAGAAAGGCATTGACAGAATTGTTCTCCTTTCCGTGTGTGTGTGTGTGTGTGTGTGTGTGTGTGTAAAATAGACCATTACAGTTGCTGGTCCTCTTTGCAAACACACTTTAAACAGCATGGAGGATCCCACATAGGCTTGCACATGAGCAGGAGAGAGGCCTGGTATCTTGCAAAATAGTAGTCAGCATCTTTATTTTTTTATTATTTTTATTTCTTTTTAGAGTTGGAGAGAGGAGAGAGAGGTGGGGCAGAGGGAGAGAGAGACTCTTAAGCATGCTCCACACCCAGCACCGAGCCCAATGCGGGGCTTGATCTCAAGACCCTGAGGTCATGACCTGAGCTGAAATCAAGAGTCAGATGCTTAACTGACTGAGCCACCCAGGTGCCCCAGTAGTTAGCATCTTTATAAAGCTCAGCTTTTAGGTTTAACTATGGTGCTCCTTTGACAAGCCACTCAGTTACAAGAATTGAACCACAATAGAGGAGATTTATGTTCACTGCCATCCCCAGGTGGAGAAAGCCCCTCTCCCCAGACCCTCATCCTTTGCCCTCTCCTGGGGTTGCCTCCCCACTGCTGTCAGTCTCAGCCCACCTGGCTGATCCTCTATGGAAAGCAGCACTGGGAGACTAGGTCCACCTTCTGAAGCCGGAGATGCTCTCAGTAAATGTCCAGACCCTCGTGGCAAAGCTCTGGCTTAGTTGCTGGCTATGGATCTCCATCCATTCTGACGCCAGAGATCTGACGCCAGAGATGGACTTTGCGATCCTCATGTCCCACCGTCTTGAATGTAAGAATCATGGGAGGAGTAGCCCTGAACTTTTTCAGGTGATCAGACTCAGCACTAGCTGCCCCTTCTACTCCATCCACCCATTGTCTCATCATTCCCCATGCTTCCTCCCTAGTGACACGTATGACAGTCTATAGAAAAAATCCTGCGCTGTCTTCCAGAAGGCAATGCCAAAAGCTACATTTCCCATCCTCAAAGAAGTAAAAATTAAACCACAGTAAAGTAAATCCAAATTGGCAGACATTTTTAGGAATTCACTAAATGTAATATTGGTGACATTTGAGAACAGATATACCCTCATATGTTGGGAAATAAAAATTCATTTAACCTTTCCATAGAGCTATTTGGTTACAAATATCAACAGTTTAAAAACTTCACATCCCTGTAATTTCACCACAAGGAATTTATTACAGGGAATAAGAAAAATTTATGCAAAGACATGTTCACTAGCATGCTTGTCTCAGCCTTATTTATAACAATCAAAATTTGGATCTTAAGACTCATATATATAATGGGATATCATCCAACTCTTAAAAGTGGAAGAGTGTATAAAGATTATCATGGCATATAAAGTAAAAATTAAAGCAGTTACCAAACAAAATATGCACTATTACCCTGGTTTTATAAAAATCAAAATACATCTATTAATTGGAAAAAAAAAAAAAAACCCTGTAGCATCAACATTGAACTTTAACAATGATACCTTGTCTAGGAGCATCATTAAAAACTGTTTTGATCCTTGTATTTTATATTTTCCTTATTTTAAAAAGTAATGAAACTACATACCTATTAGAATGGCCAAAATCTAGAACACTTACAAACTAAGTGCTGGTGAGGATGGGGAGCCACAAGAACTCTCCTTCCTTGCTGGTGGGAAGGCAAAATTCAGTAGATGAATGGGTAAGCTGTGGTCCATCCAGACAATGAAATATTACTCATTGCTAAAAAGAAATGAGCTATCAGGCTATGAGAAGACATGGAGAAACACTAAATGCCTATCACTAAGTGAAAGAAGCCAGTCTGAACAAGTTATGTATTGTATGACTCAAGCGATGGGACAATCTGGAAAACAGAAAACTATGGAGACAGTACAAAGATCAGTGCTGAGGGAGGAGCAAGATGGCGGAGGAGTAGGAGACCTGGATTTCGTCTGGTCCCAGGAATTCAGCTGGATGGGGATCAAACCATTCTGAACACCTACGAACTCAACGGGAGATCGAAGAAAAGAATAACAACAACTCTCTGAACAGAAAAGTGACCACTTTCTGGAAGGTAGGACATGCGGAGAAGCGAATCCGAGGCGATATTCGAGAGGATAGACGGCGGGGCAGGGGCCTCCGGCGGCCGCTTCTGGCAAGTGATAGAGCCGCGGAGCACAAAATCGGAACTTTTAGAAGTCGGCTCCGCTGAAGGATGTCTCTCCAGTGGCTAAGCGGGGGTGGAACCCTTGTGGGACAGTGTGGTCTCAGGCCCCTCGGGGTCACAGAAAGACCGGGGGTGCCTGAGTGTGGCAGAGCTCCCAGGTATCGGAGCGGGGAAGCCGGCTGCAGAGACGGGGCTCTAACTGCTAGGATAAATGAGGCAGAGGAGAGAATTAGTGATATAGAAGACCAAATGATGGAAAATAAAGAGGCTGAGAAAAAGAGAGATAAACAACTACTGGATGATGAGGGCAGAATTCGAGAGATAAGTGATACCATAAGATGAAACCATATTAGAATAATTGGGACCCAGAAAGAGGAGAAAGAGAGAGAGGGGCAGAAGTTCTATTGGAGCAAATTATAGCAGAGAACTTCCCTAATTTGGGGAAGGAAACAGATATCAAAATCCAGGAGGCACAGAGAACCCCCTCAGAATCAATAAAAATAGGTCAACACCCCAACATCTAATAGTAAAACTTAACAAGTCTCAGAGACAAAGAGAAAATCCTAAAAGCAGCTCGGGACAAGGGATCTGTAACCTACAATGGTAGAAACATTAGATTGGCAACAGACCTATCCACAGAGACCTGGCAGGCCAGAAAGGACTGGCCTGATATATTCAGAGCACTAAATGAGAAAATATACAGCCAAGAATACTATATCCAGCTAGGCTGTCATTGAACATATAAGGAGAGATAAAAAGCTTCCAGGACAAACAAAAACTAAAGGAATTTGCAAACACAAAACCAGCCCTACAAGAAATACTGAAAGAGGTCCCCTAAGCAAAGAGAGAGCCTAAAAGTAACATAGACCAGAAAGGAACACAGACAATATACAGTAACAGTCACCTTACAGGCAATACAAGGGCACTAAATTCATATCTTTCAATAGTTACCCTCAATGTAAATGGCTAAATGCCCAATCAAAAGACACAGGCTATCAGATTGGATAAAAAATCAAGACCCATCGATATGCTGTCTGCAGGAGACTCATTTTATTTTATTTTATTTTATTTTTTTAAAGATTTTATTTATTTATTTGAGAGAGAGAATGAGAGAGAGAGAGAGAGCAGGAGAGGGGGGAGGGTCAGAGGGAGAAACAGACTCCCTGCCGAGCAGGGAGCCCGATGTGGGACTCGATCCCGGGACTCCAGGATCATGACCTGACCCGAAGGCAGTCGCTTAACCAACTGAGCCACCCAGGCGCCCCTGCAGGAGACTCATTTTAGACCCAAAGACACCCCCAGATTGAAAGTGAGGGGGTAGAAAACCATTTACCATGCTAATGGACACCAAAAGAAAGCTGGGGTGGCAATCCTTGTATCAGACAAATTAGATTTTAAACCAAAGATTATAATAAGAGATGAGGAAGAACACTGTATCCTACTTAAAGGGTCTATCCAACAAGAAGATCTCACAATTGTAAATATCTATGCCCCTAACATGGGAGCAGCCAATTATAT